>NC_141732.1:54853838-54940957 GCF_971803275.1 Cyanistes caeruleus
AATTTGTCCTGTTTTCAAACAAACACTGGTTGCCGAGAAATAGAAAAGACATTCTGAAGTAGACATCACACACACCCACACACCCACACCCACACACACCATTTTCACCCACTTAACTCATACATAGATGAAACAGCAATTTCCATTCCTTTCAGGGAGTTTTGACCATTTTTGATATTACAGAACCCAACTCCTTGATTTAATGCAAGTGTCTCCTTTGATGCATATAAGGGATGACTAAGGCTCCAACACCACTCTGCCAAAGCAGACCCTATTATTGTCTTTTAGATCTAACATAAATTTTTTAACTCCAGGGATATTAACCCTATATTACATTTTTTCCCAGCTAAAAAAGAACACAATGCTTAGAGATGAGGGCAAGACAACGTAGTCAAGGCATCTTCCAACAGTTTTTATACATCCTGCAAATGCTGCTAATTGTTTCAACGACACAAAAAGAGCGATCCAGTCTGCAGCATCATGTGTTCCTTTGCTGTGTGGTCAAATGCACAAAACAGCCAAACAGGTCTCCAACATCTCCATGTCTGAAATAACTAGTGCACTGATCTGCTCTTAGAACAGGTTGGAATTGCACTTACATAACCTGCAGTTGACAGCAACTGTTTAGATTTTTACTTTTTCTAGCCCACCAACCCTGAAACCAAGAAGCGTTGCAGAATCAGAAACGATCCTTGTGGCTTCCAAGAGCCAAACTTCTTTCTGCCAAACTTCCAAGAGCCAAACTTTGTTCTGTGAGAACATACCAGGAAATTCCTAATGGTGTGTTTCCTTCCTTTCCTTTTTAGTGTTTAAGCAGGGTTTTGGTGGAGTCCAAGGAAAAATCACATTTCTTCAGTGTCTGGAAGAAGATACCACTTATCTTTCCACTTCACTTTCTCTATTAAATAATTTTATCATGACCTAGGAGCTCCTAGGGCTCAAACCAAGTGTAAACATGGAGATTACAGGAATCAAGCAGAACAGCAGAGGAACATTTCTGCTCTTCTGCAAGGGAAGCAGCAGAAACATACTCACTGTATGGCCAAGCCTGCACCCCATTCCCATGATCTGAAACACACATTGTGCACTATTTCAGGGGAGTATCTTGTTGGGGTGGTTCATGCTTTGACTATTATGTAATGACAGAGCAGAGGTGCTCTGTAGGTCCACATGCCAATGTCTAAGGGGAAATCACCTACAGAAAATGTGGAATTATCACCTCTCCTGATGTGTCCTACAGACTAGCTCCCCAGCGGTAATTCACCGTTTTAGGTTGTTGTGCCTGCTAAGAACTAACTGCAGCTTTGGTAGGATCTGGACAGGTCTAGCATCAGGAATCATCTTTTTCTCCATAAGGTACCTTTAATTATATAGTAATGCAGCTGGCATCATCTCAACAGGGCTTGCTGGCTCAAGGGCTCAGCTCTCCAACTCTCAGAGCCTCATTCTGCTCTGATTTAGCAAATCAGGTGCGTGAAGGATTAGAACATGCTCTAAGGATTCTGAACGTCCCTGGCCTCCAGGACAAAAGTATGAGAGAAGCAATTTAGGTTAAAAGGGGATAATTTTTTGTTTACTCCCAAGTAGCCAATGGGTAAGAGGTTTATTTATTTTAAAGGATTTGTTAATACTTCTAAGCATGCATGTGCCTGAAGTGATGTAAAGGCACACTTTTAAATACCTATATTTAAATCAATATATATTTAAATCTACAGATCTATAGATATGTATACAGATCTATATATACCTATATTTAAATCTTTAGATCTACAAACCTCTGTGACAAAGTTTCAGAAAGTGTTTTTTGGTTGTTTTTTTTTCCAAACACAAAGAATCCAAAAGAGTCAACACACTACAGTACAGATGTTAAAACCCTACCACAGCAAAACTGTCGTTTTGTTTTTGTGGTCTACTTATTTAGCAGCTCTGTGTTAGTTTTGCACAAACCTGCAGAATGATACACAGGGCAACTTTTTTTGGTAGACAGATAATCAAATTTGTTTCTTAGCATCTCAAGTGGTGGCTCCTAAGTCTTCTGGACGAGTGAAGCTCCACCAGTTTTTCCACTGACTTCCAAACTAATCAAAGTTTTGCTTGTTAGGCAATATGGGCTATATTTTCTGCTCTCTGAATTTGCATAATGGTTTGTAATGAGAGCCATAAAGCTTTTAAAAATGATCTGACACTACCAAGATTTACCTGGAGCAGGTAAGACTGTTCCTTCTGTATCCAGACCTGGACTGCTTTATTGAACAGACCTCCACTGCAGTCAACAGTCACTGAAGTCAAGCAAGGTGCAGTGAGTAGGTGCAATGCTGATAAAAAGTACGAGATACTCAGACTGGGACTTGTAGCTATAAAAAGGCAGCAAGAAGGAAATAAGCAATTCTGTTTCAGTGTTTTAATCATACAGCAATAAAATGTAGAAATTCCAAGTTCAGAGAAACAAAACCCATGTTCTTTTTGACTTAAGTATATGAGTTTCATCTGTTTGAGGCTTGTGGCTGATCCTCCCACAGTTGTTACACAGCCCTTATCTGTGTAAATAACCGTACCAGAATTGGGTCTGTGACAGTTTTTAAAGACTGTTCCTTATCTAATTTACCTTTACCTAATTTACCCTTGGGAAAGCACCTGAATACTTTTGAGCCATATGAATCTGAAAAATCATTCAGCTAATTTCACACAGGAAAAGAAGTGAAAAGGGATCCCAACCACAGACACAAAACCTTATGTCTTCTGACACTGGTAACTGCACTGACTTTTAACTTTAGTGATCCCCAAAATTCAATGGGCTGAAAAGAGTAATGCACTTTCAGTGATGTGAGAAACCAGAAGGACATTCATGCTTGAAAAGTAAATATTTTCCTGAGTTTACATTTAAAAAAACTATTAAGCCCTAAATAAGGAGTAATTTATAAAGATTCAAAATCGAGTACAATTTTATAATCAAATACAATTCATTTTTTAAAACTTTTTCACCTTTCTTAGGGAAAGAAAAGCAAGTAAGCATGTCAGTACCACACACTGTTAACTAAGGGCCGTTCACTTCTTGGTGTGCACATTTGTGTGTCAGCACAGCCACACGTGTACGAGGAAGAACTAGAAGCTGTCGGCAGTTTGATGACATGGGAGCATCACTGAAGCATGCCTAAGTTTTTGGCACGAGGGTGGACAGGAACTGCCCTTCATAGTACCTTCTTCTCCAAAGCACTTTCCTTCTGCAAATATCACTGCCGTTTCAAGCAGCAACTTCCATTCCAGGCTACAGAGATCCCACATAAAGGCTCTTGAAAACCAAACTGGCCTGGGAAAACACTAGCAGTCAAACCAAGAAGCAAGAAGTGATATCTGCACAAAGGGCAGAATGAGAGAAAATGGCACTGACTCCTCAAGATACCAGTTCAAACCACTTGAAGACATAAAGGGTGGCTGGCCATGTTGGCTGACTTGGTGGCTTGCAAGTAACCACAGGCCAAATTCAGTTTGAAAACACCGTCTCCATTTCCACTCAAGTCAGGGGTACCCCGTTACTCTGGTGCTCAGACTGTTGCCAAAAGGGCTAACTCTACCTCCCAGCATGAGCAAACAGCCTGAACAGCCTTGCCAGGCCACAGCAACTATGGTAACAGTATGGTAACTGCCTGAAAAAGCTTTAGGTCAAAAACCCAAATCAACCGAACAAACCCCCCAAATCAGCCACTAGGAATCAGAGAACTATCAGAATCCTCAGCTGATGTCTCAGCAACTGAGAGGACACACAAAAAAAAGAGAATGGGAGGCTTGTCCTGACTTTGCTGTAGATGATAAGACGAGCAAGATGCAGCCTGCATGTAAACACATGCAGGAAGTTGACTAAGTTCTCCTAAGCAATCTCCTTTCAGCTGTCTTTCACCTTTGGGAGTACTTAACCCTATGCTGAACAAGGGTTCAACTCCTTAAGGAGAGTTAACTAACAAATGGTCAAAAAGAAAACCTACCTCTGCAAATCTCTCATATGATCCCTTCCTGTGTGAATGCTCTATTTAAAAAGACTATTGACTTACATTAGGGTGAAAAAACTGCTCACAAGCCAGCCATGCAATGCGTCCAGCTTCATACTCTGGTATTTGGCCCTGTGCAGATCCAGCAGTCAAGAGACTATGGGTCCATGGGCTCCTACTAGGCCACAGAGAAGTTTCAAGAAAAGTAAGAACAAACTTGAATCATCTGTGTTTTCAAAATTTTCTTTGAACACAAAGACTGCAATTTTGTAAACCTGCAGTGATGCATGCTCCCGAAGGACATTTGCACTTGATGAACCCCCAATATATTTTATTTCTTTTGCTTCTACTCTGTATGAACTAAAGTAAAAAAAAAACTCCAAAATGCTATCTTCTTAATTACACCTCTCTTGCTCAAGAAAACTGCTGGGATGAAATGGTTCTTAATGAAAATTCCTGCTGATGTCCATAAGTGCTTAAATGCACTGCATGTTTTCTGTACTGACTATCCTTCTTCTCCATCCCTCAGGCCTCATCACAGATCTGGACAAGGGGGTATCTTCCACAGGGATAAATCCTGGAAGCCCATCTGAAGCCAAGGGTTTCTGTGTGCTGCAGGCTGGTCACCACAACGTAGTGTATGTGCAGACTGCTTTGCAGCAGTATGACGCACACCAATGTGTAAGATGAGGAGGCTGATACCAAGCAGTTTACAAGGGGAAAAAGAAAACTCAGCTATGGGTGAGCTTTAAAACTAAACTCCACATATTACTTTGACCAGCTGAAATGTCTCTGCGATGTTCCTGTGATCAATGTGTTACGGACTCTTCTGTGCTGACCACAATGTGGATTAACCTGCAAGAACGAGGGAGTGATGCTCCTTTTCTGCTCTGCTATCTATTAACACCACAGGAACTTGTCCAGTGCTAGAAATATATGTCTGTGGATATTTTCCTGCTGACAAGAAGTTATAAGAGCAACAAACAGAGTTGATTTTTGATGCAAAAATAAAAACAAGCCTATGGATCTTAAAACAAATGTACACTCCATCTGTGTCTCTTAACACAGGTATACTATTTCACAGCAAAGCCCTTTTTTTCTTCTCTAACACCTACCCTTGTCACTAACATTTAAGGCAGTAAGGATTATCTTGGATGCCCACAGTAGGGCACATTTATTGTGTATTTTCAAATAGCATTAATTTTTGGCACTAGGAACTCAGGATAAAAGGTAAAGATCTTTATTCAGTATGCTTTACCACGGATTATCTCAATTCTTTTCCAGTTAGTGCTTGTAGTTTTAGCAGCTAAGAAGGTAGGGCTATAACTGATGTAATTAGAAACCAGAGGCTGGAGAAAATATCCTCCTGTTGACTCCCTCACCTCTGGTTTTAAATTCTCTTACAGTAATATGTGAAACAATCAAATAAGGCTTTTTACTTCTCATCCACCACCACCATCTAGACAGACAAGATGCAAAAATGGTACTTGGGAAGCTTGGGCTTTTTACTCAAGACTACAAAACACACCTTGAAACTATACCAATCTTCTACAAAGCAACTGCCCTTCATGCTTGCATGCAGGAACTGGAGCAGAGTATTTATTGATGGACCAACACCCTCTCTTATCACCAGCTTTACATTATGTGGCTAACTTGATGTCATTGAGCCACTGCTGCAGGCTAGGAAAGGCAGAGGATGAACAATCTCAGAAAAACTTCAGGTGTGCTGAGGTGAGTACCCTTGCTTTGGAAGACTGAAAGGCAACATATGTCATTCAGCTGGTAAAAGCTCTCTTCGGCAGAAGTGAATGGTTACTTGCCTCTTGTGCATGTACTCACCCCATGTACTCACTCTACCAAGTCAGGTCCCAGCCAGGGACACCTCCACAGAAACCCCCCAGTTTATATTCCCCTGCCAGGAACCCTAATGGCTAGTTCTTGCAAAAACAGAACATTATTTTAATAATTTCACCAAGATTTTGTACCAGAAGACATGAAGCAAAACATTCTCTAGCATCTCAACATAAAGCAGGCATTTCTGGGTAACAAGGTAAAACAGGCATTTCTGTAGATCATTTTTGAGTCATCTGTAAGTGAAAACATTCCATACAATTACACATAAAGCATGACAACCTCAGACACAAAAGAGCTGGGATGAAGTCACTGATTTGGCCTATTTTTAACCTGGTAGTAACACTACAAAGAAAGGCATCATGATTAAAATGCAAAAAGTATCTCCCTTTTCCCTCCCTAGCCTTCTTTATTAAGTCTCTCCTTTATTTAATCCCTTGTGGTGTCTTGGGCACACAGCTGCAAAGTAACATGGGGAATGGAGGTGTTGTATTGCCAGTACCGTAGAGATGCACGTGCTTCTCCTTCAGGCTGTGACTCTTGACCAGCAGACTACTTTTGGAGAGAGAGAGCCTTACTTCCCTCAGACATTCCCAGTCCACCAGAGGACCCAATGTTTATACAGCTGTATTCTACATCAGAGTCCAAGAGGAATTTTTGACAAACTGAAGCCAGGCCACCAACAAACCACTCGAAGATTCAAGATTAGAGAACAGACACAGAAACATAGGAGGAGGCACTGATTTTCAGCAAAGGAAGATTTAAAAAGTAGCTGTGATATATAGGGGGCATTTGGACATTTGTCACTAACTGAGGAGCAGCAAGGTATCTCAGAGGAATTTGCTTCATCATGTAACACGGCTGTGACAAAGCTAGGACCTTAAATCTCTTTGTTCCTGCAAGTCAAGATACTATTTCTCTATTCCATACACAACACTGGAGACTGATTCTCCATCAAATAAAGATGTCCCTGGTGTGTTATACTCAGAAGACTGACAGAAGACAGGTAGCAGCGAGGAAAAAAATGAACTTAAAATCTACTCTTTGGATTGTTTTTCTTATTCCTATATTAATCAAAATCTAACAACAAGATTAAAGTAGAAACATATCAATACTTTCTCATGAGAAATACATAACTATCTTACCAGCTGCTGGTGCACAGGCTAAAATTTCTATTTCGAGTATTTTATCCTGTCAGGACTGGTTTTGCACAAAATTGCTGTGCTATGGGGGCCAGAATCTTGAAATTCCCTAGACTGTCCCACCATTGGGCACAGTAGCAAGGCAGACCTTAGCACCCCACATGCCCCTCCTGTGTGGCCACCTTTTGAAGCCAGATCCATGAAATGAACAGTGTTTACAGAAGTTTGTCTGGTTTGGTTTGGGTTTTTTTCCCCCCATGAAAAGAGAACAAACCATTCACGAACGGTAAGAGAACACACTGGAGTCACAAGAGGCCACACAACCACGTGAACAGGCAGCAACCCCCTGACAGCAAGGCAAGAACAGCAATGGACTGCCTGCAACTCCAAATCTTTGACAGGAATCATAGAATGGTTTGGTTAGAAAGGATCTTTAGGACATCTAGTTCAACTCCCTTGCAGTGACAAGAGACATCTCAAACTAGATCAGGTAGTTCAGAGTCCCATTCAACCTGACCTTGAATACTTCTGTGAATGTTCCATCCATGACCTCTCTGGACAACCTGTACCAGTATTTTACCACCACCATTGTAAAAAAATTCACCCAGTGTCAAGTCTGAATTTAACCTCCTTTAGCTTAAAATCATTATTCCCTGACCTATCTACAGGCCTTTTTAAAAAGCCAGTCGTGCCCTTATCAGCCCCCTCTAACTGAACGGCCCCAGTAATACCTCCCTGTACTCCAGGTTCAAAATAGACTCATCATCCATGTGAGACTGTTGAGGAAAGAAGGCCAGCTGAATCCTGTTTGTCCTAAGTTTGCAGAAATACTTTATTTCAGCAAAAACCATCAGTGAGTTAGATTTTTCCCAAGCCAAAGTTTCTATCAGAATGATTTCCAGCCAGCTCTAAAAAAGAGAGCACGACATTGTCTCTTGGCACCCTAGAAGTTCCTTCAGGCACAATTAGATGACTTCATGATAATTTTGTGGAGACTGATTACTGTCCATTCCCTCTGGGGTCTGCATCTTCTCCTACATTGATGACACAGCTTTTCCATACATCCCAAACACCACCTAACCAGCAGATAATGCCACGCAGAGGTGACTGAATGGGCAAAAGGTGTTTCTGTGCTATAACTGCTGACACTGATGGTGCAGATGGAGGTGGGAACTGCTTCCTGTTTCAAGGGAAGACCTCACAGGCTACATCTGCCTCCTGGAGCAACACAGAAGACAACTAGGGAGTCCCAACTCCTGGGGCATCTGTTTTTGGGCATCACTACAATATAACTGCCTTTTTTTTTGAAGATACATGTACTTCAAACGTGTCTATACAAGAAGTTCCTTGTGAATAATTACCTTAGAAATATCAATTGTCCTACTTAAAAAATGCACTGTCATTTGGAACAGCTGAGGTGACAAAAGTTTTTTGAAAAAACTTTATTTTTAAAGGGAAGAATGCACTTAAGGCTCAGGATAACAATATCAAGTAAAGTATGTGGAGACACAAAACAAAAGGCACAAAGTTCATCCTTTGTATAGCTGTGCTAAAGGAAAGAAACAGGATTCCAAGAGCTCTAACAATCACATAAAATCTTTTAGTATTCAGCACAGAAATCCAAACACAACACTATTTTGGCTGAATGTCTCTCCATTACTGGGGCAGAAAGGCTGTTAATCTTCACTAGTGTATCAGGAACAAAAAACCAGTTTGCACAACACCAAGACTAGCCATGTAAATGTTAATTCTGGTCACTTCTCTTCGTGTTTCATTGTTGCCCATGTCAATTTATAAAACAAGGATGAAATCCATGTCTGGGATAATCAGTCCTAATGCTCAAAGCATAATCAAATAGTTAATAATGATGGACTCAGCTCTTTCAGGCTTTAACAATTTAATTTAAAAAAACACTGTCTCAGTGCAACAGTGCTATATTATACAGCTTAAGAAAATTTTTGGACATAACTTGCAAGCTTTTGGAAGTCAAGAGGTTACTCAACCATCAGTCAAAAATACTAGGTCTAATGCAAGTGATCGGTTATGGTAAATACAATTATTTTCAACTTGCGAATAGGTTTATTTACTTTTTAAATTCTCTTACAATTCAACTGTCTCTGCTGGGAAGAAGACAAGGATCTGCAACTTGTACCATACTTGCAAAAGGAATAGGAGGTTTGTCACTGATTTCAGCATGAGCAACACTATACTCACCAATGACTGAGCCCAAAATTGAGTAAGAGCAAAGAAAGAAAAAGCCTTATCATTTACATCTTACAGTTTAAATGAATCTGCAATTAAAAAAGCCCAGAAGGCTTTAAAGTGACTTAGTATTACCATGGCATTACCATTTTTAATATTAACTTTAATCTGGATGCAAGTTCAGCAGAGCTGCAGTAAAATGGTTCAACGAGCATTGATGAAATACACACCACAAGATGGGTATGTGCAGAGTAAAAATGTTGCTACTTATTTTAAAGTGAGATTTATTCCCCTCAAAGTTTAGGAACCTTGCTGCAGTAAGTCACAATACTTGAGTAAATAGGGACAAAAACAGAACACAAAACATTTTTGAGGTAGTCAAGTAAGTTAAATGAAGTTTCACACAACATTAGGCTTAAGACAGACCTGCTGTGTTGTATTTATATTCATTTCCATGAACATAATACAAGTAATGCTGAGTGTATGCCATCAGCTGGAGGGCATGGGCTGTGTCTAATGATGCTGCTGGTGCTGCCAGCTGCATTTCCATGGGCCCAGTGATGTCCTACACCCCTCCTGGTGATGCCCACCTGGTGGGAAGGCCAACCCACTAGTAGCCAGCATTTTCTTCTGGATCATGACAGCAGCAGCCTTGCTAGGAAGGACCAAAACTCCTCTGATATCACACTGGTTACAGTCTACACACTCTAGGGCCTGCCAGTAGGGCCCAAAAACCTTGGCTGTGTTTGTTTCTTTCAAGGGTACTAGATCCTCTTGTGCCATCTTTCCTTGCTAACACTGGAATGGGAAAAAGTGTAGCTGACAAGCTTCAACATGCATTTCCCTGTCCTTTCCCAGCACTCTCTGATAATGATAGTGGTAGGAAAGTTCTAAAACACTTAATTAGATAAACAGAAAATCAGAATTTTACTACTGCTTCATCTGATGTAGAGAAAATTTTCAGATAGGTCTCTGGGGCCATCCAGACCCTACTGACTGTATCAAAGACTGCTCGCCCCCAAGAAAATCACTCCAACATTCCATCTCAGTTAATTTCAACAGCACTGTGTGCAACTCTGATCAGAAAGAAGGTGGTATGACACTCTAAGAGCAAGGTAGGATGAAGGTAAGTGGAAAGAGCTCATCCTCTCCTGCATCACACAGCCCTGCTGCAGCTCACCATGGACACAGGGTGATGAAAGAAGTCAAAGAGCATGGGCTGCAAGGAGATTGCACTACACAGTAACTCTGTAGTTTGTGCTGCTCAAGGTCATGGCAGGGCTTTTTCCCTCTCTTGAAAGATAGGGAAGGCAGTCCTACTCCACACACACATAGCAGTTGAATGCAGAAGGAAGAGCAGATTAAATGGTCCAAGCTGGAGAGGTTAAGAGTCACTGTTACAGAGGTCAGCTCCACAGCTGAGAAGGGGCAATTACTTCCAAACTATGAACCAACCTTTTCCTGAGCCTTTTTAGCTACAATTAGGCAGTTGCACATTCATTTCTGGTAGTCCCAGGGGACTAATGTATCCACCTAACAGGAATACACCAGACACCTTTTAACAAGCCAGTGTTATTTCACTCCAACGTAGACTCTGTTGCCACAAACCTATGCGCAGTGTTTAGGCCTTTGGAAAAATCTGAGACTCAATCCACAAAATTAAAGATCCTGAAAGCACCTGTGATTCAGGGAAGCATTGGGGCAAGATGTGTTAGTAGAGGTGGCTTTATGAACTAGAAGTTCGTATTTATCCAAGGGACGAAAAATCAAAAACTAACAGGAGTGAAGTCTTGATTTAGAGTAATCAGGAAAATTTATACTATAATTAGGGATACACAGCTAGCTTAAATCTGCCTCAAAACTGAAATTTATCAAATTTATCAAAAACAATCACTAAAACATCTAGTGTAAACAGTTGTTCCAGGGTGGGAAAACAGAACCCTCCTTGCAGTGACTGCAATTGCTTGGAGACAGAACTTGAAAGGCAAAATGATTTATAAACAAATGGGAGAGAGCTCTCATTGATTTTTTTTTTTTTCCAAGTTCAGAAAGGAAACAAACTACTGGCCAACTGGACTAGGAACATCATTTTACCTTCAGCAGTCTAATACATGATTAATGCTATGCTTGGAATAAATAAACAACTTACACACAGCATACAGGGTGTGATTCAGACCTCAAGACAAATTTTCAACCTGAGAAACTTAACTGATTTAACAGATACTGTGAGATAAACATCAAGTATACAGCTTCGAGACTGGCACTGTAAAATTATGAGAAAGGAGGGAATAAATGCAAATATATAAATGCTAGTGTTAAAGAAGAAACTAAATTATAATTGGATTATTTCAAAATGAACTCCAGGGAATACTCTGTATAACCTGGCTCCCACTCTCATCACGTAGTAAAATGAATCCCTAAAAATTAAATCTTCAATTCTCAACATACTTCAAAACCAATCTTAAGATTTTGTCAGACTTCTAAGAAAAGCGTATTTCAAAAATAAATGCTCCCTCCAATCCCTTCAAACATTTTTCAAGGGAGTGGTAATCCACACACAGAGGCTTTCAGCTTTTCTTGCAACAGCCTGTGGGTACCAAGTGGAGGACCTTTAGTAGCAGAGGTGGGGGCACGCTGTAGGGAAGGGTAGGGAGCTGCTGGCATTTGCCTTGCAGCTGCACCACTGTGAGTGTGCTGTGACACAACAGGAATGTGCTCAGCAAAGGGAAATCAGCAGGCATCCATCCTGGCAGAAACTACCAGGTCTCTTCAATCTTCTTAGGACACCAACAGCACTAAAAAAGTAAAATGTAGACACTGTCCTAACTACAGAGAGTAGAGATGAGTCTCTCTCCTATTATGATTATTCACAATCAGCAGTAACATTTATATATATGATCGTAATTTGCACGTGTTGAAGCAGCAAGGAGAAGCAAATACTTTTATAGCATGCAAAACAATTTCACTGGCTTTGCAGCAGTATAGCATTACAAGTCTGGTATTTTTCATTTTTCCAGTGAAGGAACATTTTGTCCTGTTCTTCGTGTTTTCTCAGTACTGCAGACTACCCAGATGTCACAAGCAGAAAGCAGCTGTAACACTGGCATGTCTGATCTACTTCAACAAGTTTGGAAGAAATGAAATGTAATTTATTATAGCCCATTTATGTCTGCAACAATTACCCTTCAGAACCTGAAGGAGAACAATGTAATTGAAGATACATGCCTTCTTCCCTGCAGAAACCTCAAAGAGCCTCAGGCAAGAGCCAATACAGATGTAGTACAAGGCATTAAGAGAGTGTTGGATCCTGTAGCTAGCAATTATCCCGGTATTTAAACAAATCTATCGCTCATCAGGAAAGCGTTTAGTGCAGTAGTCGGAGCGAGACAAGCTGACAGGAGCACAGCTACTTAACTGTCCCCTCCAGCGATTACACTTCCTCAGACTGAGAGTCATGTCAAATTAAACAACTACACATTGACTTTTCACTTCTATAAATATTAAGGTATGATTGACAATTCTTGGATGCTATAAGGCAGTCATTATAATCAGCCAGTATACTGTTAGCTAATTCGTGGTGCAGGCTTTTTATCCCCTATTCTGAGCCATTTCTCTGGGACTATTTTTACAGTGCCCTATAGATACCATCTGCTTTGACTTTTTGCAGGGTCACCATAAGAAAAGGTCACCACCACCACGAGACCTTTGTATGAAAAAATAATATACAATTAAGTGACTTGACCTGGTCTACAAAAGATTTTTTTTTTTTTTCCCCTTAGTGCTGGCCCACTTACCCATTTAACTCAAATTTGGAGATGTCTGGACAGCAACAATTGGATGCTAACACTGTAGTAAATACTGTTAATGTGGCATCTAGAGTATTTTTCCTAATTCTTGCCCTAAGTCATGTTGATTTCTCTGGTGTATGAAAAGCAGATAGTGCAAAAGCAAGGAGTCACCTGGCAGAACAGGAAATTAAATTACATGCTCTGAGGCCATTACAGCATCCCTATGACAGGGCAGCACCTACTAGTATCTGAAGGCTGCAGCTTAGCCAAGTTACTAGAAACTGAACAGATACATAAAGCAAAAATACATTCTTCACAAAAAGTTGTGAAGAAATACACCCCTTTGATTTTATATGCAACATTCTTCTGCCTGAAACCATTATGTTATAAGTGACAGTTTTACTATCTACCCCACTAATTTAAGCCACAAAAGTACTGGTGTCCAAACTTTCCCTTCACAAAAGGAGTGAAGCAATTTTCATAAATAATACTTAACACTTTTACCACCACTGCTGTTATCTCCTGCCCGTCCTCTACCCTCTCTCCTCCCTAAGAAACCTCACCAAATTCATTAAAGCCCCTAGTAAAGAAGTAGGGGAGATTAATATTGTATCATTGAGCTAATTATGAATACAAATAAGACTAGAATGCTACTGGTAAGACTGGAAGCCTCTGTACTTATATTATTAGTGGATCTGAAGCTTTACCTTCATACTGGCTGTAGCAGACTCAAAGATGAACTTTACAGTGTTGGCTTTTTCAGATAAACGTAACAAATCAACCAAATAAAATCAGTATTAATAAACATATTTGTGAAAACTGTTCTAAGCTAGAAAAGTACAATTTCACTGCAGTATTAGCACTTAAAGCAAAAAAAAAGTGTAGGAACTGAAAATAGGTGAAGAGGACAAACGAAGTATAGTTATCTCTCCTGGTAACTAGTAACAACTGCAGTCCTACTCCTTTTTTTCCACTTCTGAACTACATTTAACAGTTGAGCACAGGTCTCAGAAATCTAAAATTAAATATAACAGTATTTCCAATAGATTTCTCCTGATGGCTGAAAAGTCAGGCAATAATAAAACCAGAAGACTTCAGTGAAGAAAATGACAGCTTTGATTGAAACTCAGAAGATAAAGCAGTCACAGCACTGAAATGTAACTTAATTCACAGGCTCTGCAGAACAGCACTGAAATAAAAACACACAAAATCACAGGAAGTATTTAAAAACTTTGCTGGTCTGTCTCAAATATTTTCTTTCTTTTTTATCTGTTAACTACCACCTAACTTTTACTGAAACAAGTTTTTGTCCTTGTCTGTAGGCCAACCAGCATGGGATGCCTTCCACTTTATGTAGCTATTACTGCTTAACTTCAGAGGTGTTTCTCAGACCATCAGATGCCCAAGACATTTATCTCCAAAGACTCAGTCTTGACTTACTTATACACAGAGTGTCTCGCTTGTGCTTTGAACTGACTTCCCACTTCTGTAATTAGACAACGGCACCTACTATTTTATCCTATTCTCAATGACCTTGTGCTCATGCTGCAATTGAAAGGACTAACACAAGCACGGAGAATGTGTCCAATCTCAGCACAGGCGTAAAGTAACTTCTGTATTTTTTGTATTTTAAAGCTTCTCCCTAAGTTTTCCCCAAATCTTCTGGCTCAGTGCTTCATCTTCCAAGCTCTAGGAGACATTTACACATAAAAACCTCCAAACCTGTTCAGCTCTGTTTCAGTGGTAACCAGCCAACTGCATCCATCATCTCTACCATAGATAGAAAACTTGTTGAAAAAAGGATTTTTTGGAAATAAATGGCTACTTCACGGAAGAGCTAACGCTGAAACGCAGCACTTTAACAAAATACTGCAATATGTATTAAGAAATAGCATAAATGTAAGACAGGGTCCCATCAGAGAAATCTGTGTGTGTATGCAGTCTTTGTACATATAGTGTATGTGTATCTATATATCCGTGTCTATTGATATAGGCACCCACACACAAGTGCAGGTATGTGTAGATTATATATATTATATATATAAAGCTAACTTTCAGTCCTCAGAAAACAAAAGCTATCCCCATATAACAGCCAAATTCCTACATAACTCAATTTCGACATCTCATCTGGTGTGAACTGCACTCATTCCTAGTGTAAACCCCAGCGCGCTCTGCAATGATATACTGTAATGTCACATCGCAATCTGGATTTACTATAAAGGGCTGCTGACGAGTTTCAGAGCAGTAAACATTGCTGCGAGGTGTATTTCACACTGAGCTGGTTTTTATGAAGAACACTTCACCGCCCAGCCACGGCACCCAGATGATGAATGGTGAAAGATGCATGACAAGCTTCATCATTGTTTGTAAATCTTAACTGTTCCTGCTCACTAACTCTGCAGGCAATTTTCAAAGACAGCGGCCGACAAAAGGACAGCACAGCTTTCCTGAAGGTTATTCAACTTGTACTTGGCCTGAGCTATGCCTGTGAGGAGCACTGGAAATAAAACTCATTGGCTACACTGAATCATAGAATTAAAAATGTCTGATAGGCAGGCACACTGATGGCTGCCAAATTAAGAAAGCCTGTTAAGTAGCCTTGGTATCTGAACCCTACCCTGCCCTGCAGGGTTATGTACATCAAGTGCAGGGAACATACATCAGTATTATTTACACATACAATATAAATATGTAGATTTATAAACAGGCAGAATTAATTATAGGCTGTCTGGTCCTGCTCCCACATGACAATTCCCTGTTATCTTGTGCAGTTATACATAACAGTCCAACACCCTCCAGCAGCTTTGCCCACTGCTTGTAGGAAAGCTACTTCTTTTCTGTCAGAAGTTTGCTTTTGTGACAGGGGAAAGGAGAAGAAGGAAAACTCATAGCATGCAAGCATGGCAGCAGGAACAGATGCTACCCTTCTTTGTTTCCCCTGAAATCATTCTGGGAGCAGCACCATGGATTGCAACAGCCACTTGCAAAGAATCACAATTCAGCTGCTTTCAAGAGGAAAGGGCAGCCTACACTACAGAGCCTTAGTAATTAATTTTCTTTTCTCTTTTTCTTTAGAACTCAGTAACACTTATTTTTCTAGAGTTTCTCACAATCTGCACAGGGTTACTCTGTAAGCAGAAGAAGCTGCAGAAGAACTAGCTCAGACGTAGACTCTCACCTGAGCTGCAAAACTGGCATGAACTGCAAGGTGGTCCAGATAGGCTCTCATGCACTGAAAAGATTACAGCTGAATATGGAGTTCTCTCTTTTTTTAACCAGACAAGTTAGAAGGATGCAACTGCACATTAAACCAAAGTGAAGAGGCCAGCAGGTATCACTGCTACAATTACAAACAATGCCTGGTTAATCACTACTGTCCTGACAAGATGTCTTCATTTGTTCTATCACTTTATGGGAATGTCTGATGGTTGATTTCCACCAATTTCTGTTGCAGTGGGAAAGATTCTGTATCCAGAGGTAATATATTTAGAGTATCAACACCATACCAGGTGTAAAAGAAAGATCAGCTGATAGTGTTGATTTTTTCAGTAAAGGACCCAACATTCTTTAAAACATGAAGAAAAAAGCCCATACAGCCTCATCAGCTGTGTAACATCCACCATCTGACATAAAGAGCAGCTTATACATGCAGAAAGTTAAGTCCGGGGTGCAGAGGGTATCAGCCACTGGTCTTCTCAATATATAGCTCTAAAATGCTTGTAAATGCAGGAGGCACTGAGAAACCTCCCTCTGCTAAGAGACTCCAAAGCAGAAGAATGAAGGTGTCCAAGGAAAGCTAACAGAGCCATTATGTGTTCCAGGACAGCACCCTGGCAGGTGCACAGAGAGATGCTGATGCCCTGTGCAGGACCCAGTGCTACCTGGGTGGAACCATTCTCCCACTGCTGGCTCTCTGCTGCACCCTCAGCAAGGCTTTCCCTACTGGGACTGATGGGACACTGCAAACTTCCTTGCATAGAAGGAAACCGAAGAAATGAAGAGATCTTGGCAGTACACATAAATGTACTGCTTTGGATCTGGCACCTGCCTGGGCCAACTGTACCACTGATTTAAGTTTCCTCAGAATAGAAGGACTTTCCTCAAACCCTGTTTTACAACCCAAAGCCCAAAACACAAAACAAAATGCAGGCTTCAATTTCAAAAACGCTGCATCCTTTGATCCACAAAATACTAAACAATGGAAAAATACATCCCATGAAGAAAAACTCTCTAATAACTATGATAAACATGTGCATGTGATTTTGCAGGTGGGGGGGAGAATGGGGTGCCACTGGCAACTGTTGAGGGTTCAGGCTGTCCCACTCTCTCTTGCTAGAATGCTGAAAAATGAAGGCATTCCCATACAGCTTCCACAAGAGCTTAAAATTCCTGCTAGGGGCTGCTAAAGCCTCAGTCCAGAAATACCTGTGTTTCTACAAAAACAGGTGGAAAGCCTTCAAAAATAGTTTTTTCTACTACTCTTGAGGCAGAACCAGTGGCTCCTCCCAGATCAAACCACGAGGGTTTGTAAGTTGCCCTGACATGAACCAGCAAAACCTGTGAATCGAAAGTCATGAAACAAGCCTGTAATTCTGCACTCCAATGCAAAGCTGCTCTGTGTGCTTTTGAGTGAGCATAACATAAATGTTGCATTTAGACAAGAAACTACTAAAATGAGCCTTTTAATCAGGACTGAACTAAAGAAGAATGAAAAAAAATTAAATTGCTCATATTACTTCATTTCTAGGAATTCCCACCAGACCTTGTTAAGTTGTTTAAATATTGCTCAAATCTTCACTAATATAATCTCATTTAGAACACAGACTAGTAATTTATAAAAAAAGTTTCCACACACAGAAAAATGAGCTTATACTTAATATGCCTTACATTCTCAAATGTATTTTGACAGCTGCAATTACAACTATTGAAATTACCAAGTATGATTAATACTGTCATGAATCAGGTTTAGCAACCCAATTAGTTTAAAAGGTAAAAAAAGGCCATGCTCAAAAACTGTCTGCTCAGCTATACCCAAAATTCAAATTTTCAATGAAAACGACATGTTAAAAAGTCATCTTCCTAAGGAGATCTATAAAGCATTGCAATGCACATGCAACATAATTAAGACATACAAAAATGTAATACAAAATCTGCTCACCATCTTTGTAATCAGTGCCAAAGGGAAGTTGCATGCAGCATAACCACTGAGGACTGCAAGAAGCAGAAATGAGAACGCACAAAAAATAAACAGTTACCCCAAGTTCAAGTTACCCACGTGAACTAACTGTAGAAGACATACTGATTTAGATCCTTACCCTTTTCCTCTCCTTTAATGCTATTTCAAAATCCATTGCTAAAAGTTTGATGTAAAATGATACTGGAAACGAGAGTCTTGAATTTTCAGCAAAAACTGCTTGTTCTTTCATCATAAAGGACAATTATTCTTGAGTAGAGGTCACTTTTTAAGCGAAAGATACATAGATAGACACACATACGTAACATACAAGCTAAACATTGATGAACTTCTTGGTGCAAAATTTTATCCTCCCCATATACTCTGCTGCTGAAACTCTTCCAAACTCGAGATGATTTCTGGTGATGCTCTCCAAAGAGGAGCACAGAAAAGGAATAAAGTAAGTATGTCTCACACCTGGAAACACCTGCACTGCCTGTGACTGAAACAGCTACTCTTAAGTTTACACAGATTGTGGCTAGCTGGCTGAGAGAAGAGAATTTGGGCTATCTGCTACAATTGTTTCACATTTCCTAAGAACTTTATTAGTCTAGATTTGTCAGTACATCTTCTGAGCTGGCTGCAAATTAAGAGCATACAGAGGCATACAGAGGCATACAGAGGCAAGGCTTTTTGCTGCTCTTTGGGCAGCATTTCTCAGCAACATCAAACCAGTCGGCTTTGTTTGCAGTGCCGTCTTTGTAACTTTGATGCTTGCAGAAAGCAGTTCAGGTTCAAGGAAATGGTCTCAGTAATCTTTTGCTTACCAGACTTCTTGACCTCTCTGAACCTACAGCCAGGTTCCACCTGTGGCTCTGAAGTGTTACTCGTTTGCCATGGCATTCACTTCTAGGACATATGTTCATGCAAAATTACAACATCTAGGAAGCCGCAAAAAACGGAATGACTCTGGTGCACAAAAACCCAGTTGGGAAGAAAGCAACCAATCTTTTCACCTCTCAAGCATGTTTCTGGGGCACATAGCATTCCTTGCATTCCAGCAATGCTTTTGTCAAAGTGAAACTTTTTATCTTAAGCAGGCAGACTGCTTCCAACATGCCCTTTCTTGTGGAACTACTGGAAGAGGCTCTTTACAGAGCTGCTCCAGTTCGGCTGGGCTTTTCCCATGGCTCAGGACTGCTGTTGATGCAGCATCCAAGCACAGTAGCAAGGGTGAGTCTCTAAATGCAGATTCTGGAAATGTGTGTGTCACTTCCACAGCTGTAAAACTGGGGATACCTGCTATTTGAAAGGACTGTGAAAAAGTGTTTCAGAGCTAGAAGCTGTTATACTGACACAGAAAACCTGTTACAAGAAATGTTCTTCTTCATAAAATGATGTTTGCTTATTCACACAAAACTGCTGATGTTTTCTGCATCAAAGTATCATCTTTTCTAACATGTCTTTGGGAGAACGTTCAGAGTCCTGCTTAACGTGCAAACACAGCACTGCTCCAGTCCTGAATTCCTTGTATTTCCAACACTCACAACACTTAGGACAGGAAAATAAAAAAAAACCAAATCTGTCCAGCAGCTGGAACAAAAATTTAAATGCAAGGCATCTTTTTCACCACAGCCAGATATATGGCACAATTATTTCAACAATTCACACAATGATGACATAGAGGAGGTTTTACTCCATGCCAACTTTAAGACCAGGTAACTATTCTAAAATCACAAGTGTCTGCAGATACAGAGATATTTATCTTTTCCATCTTTCTATTTAAATATTAAATTCTTCTGTCACTTTCCCAGACCTGGAAAACTTCCATACAGATAAGCAAATGCTGAACTTTCATGCAGTAGAAACAGGACCCAGAGTGAGGCACGTGCCTCGCATGTCCTTTCTTGCTCTCTCAAACCAAGGTCTTGCACAGGGTATTTCACAATTACAAATGCTGGAGTGTCTGACTGCAAATCCGTGGAAGGTGTTAAGACTATTCTGGGTAGTGAGCCAAACCTAAGAAGAAGCTTCACTGAAAAAAAAAAAAAAAAGAGAAAAAAAAAAAAAAGAAAAAAAGAAAAAAAAGAAGCATGCAACTGTCCCACAGAAACAAAGTATTTGGCTTTTGGAGATTAAATACCTTGTTGTGTCCCACTCTCACATCCCCACTTCTCAGCCTGTCTTCCAAAATGATGCTTTTGCATGCACATGCACAAGACTTGACAACCTTCTCATATACATTTTCCTCCTACTGCTTTTGAAGAAAAAAGAAGGAAATAATTTGTATAAAATCTCCCTCCTACCTAGAAATTACTGCCTAAAACTTAAAACTTGGTGACCTAAGGAAGCCTTCTAAAAACACCTTTTTGTTGTTTGTCATTGATTGGTTCATCAACTTTGTCCCCCCTTTTTTCTCCAGTTTCTGCTGAAAAGGCAGCAGCTGTGCTTAGCTGGAAGCAAAATATTTTACTTGGAAACTCTTCAGACTGCAAGGAGGTTGACTGATGGTATTTTGCCACTCAGAAAACGTCAGCCCATTACTACATGCAAGACACTGTAACATGCCATGATGGTCCTACACAAGTGCTAGAACCTTCCAGAGATCTTCGTATCAGTGGCAGAAAGAAAGTGTAGATCTGCTAGTTCATCTCTCATCCCTCTTACTGTAACTGGTCTAAGCAGGAAGTTAACTTCCCAGAACAAAATTAGTTAAATGGTGTCACTTAAATACCAAGGCAACACATGAACTGGCAAAGCCTCTATAATGCTGAAGTTGCAGCTGAATTGCGGGTATTAGACTGCATGTGTGTGTTTTAAGACTACTGAAGACTCATGACTGGGAATTTAAAAGCCATTGTTCCTAAAGATGCACATTTTGGATGTTTTGAAAATGTGTCTAAAAAATCAATTTTTTATTTTGACCTGCAGCTCTTCTAAGCACATTGTTACCCTTCTGCAAAATTTCTGGGTTAGGAATACGTTAGGTCTTCACAGAGATCTCAAAAATATAGTTACAGGTTTGCTGCAGGAGTTTAGGTTAGGTTTTACAGTCTACATCATATAGCAAATTATGTTCCCTTCCGGATCTAAAATCCATCAATGCATATTTTAAAAAGGAAGTCTCTGAGCGTGACTTCCACTTCAAACATACAAAAGAAATTAATAAAGTATGATTTGCTTCTTTAAAACATGCACTAGAGTTGTCTTCAGCAAGTAGCAACCACTAGCCTTGCAGCAAGATGTCACTTAGGCTTCTTAACAAAGGAAGCCAGGCACTGGACAAAAAATTCAGCCCAACAATCAACAGAGAAATACTTAAGACCGTGTCTTTTGCAGGAGACAGCAACTGCAACGTGTGCAGTCAATATTTGGGGAAACAACCGATCCTCTTTAATACACAGTATCCACTCAGCACTCACACAGGTGACAATAAAGAGGCAAGAAACCTCTGAGGTCTGTGAAAAGCACCAGAAGAAAAATGTCATGGAAGAGTAAATCACGTATTTCCTGGGAATATCACTTTGTCTGTAGACAGAAAAAGTAAAAACATCTCTTCCAAGAACATGCCTAAGAAGATGCTTCTAAGAAGCCTGTTGGCTATGATGCTGCTCATGGGTTCAAATTTCTTCCAAAAACATTGGTGCCTCTTTTACCCACAAGCTCCCTGCTATGGAAAAACACTTCTTCAGAGTCTGGAAAATGCTGTTTGATCTCAGTAAATTACATCTCACTGCTTGTCGGTTTCTGATTGATGGTGTAACTTAGGGAACAATATCTGTGTGTGGAATAGTGTCTGGAGAAGCAGTCAGGGATTATTGAAAATACAGTATTTATGCAGTTTAAAAATCAGTGGAACATTACGTATAATTTTTTTCTAGAGTGATGAAAAATTGCTGAAGTGCATTTGGGAACAAAGGGTATAAGGTCTTTTGTCTGTTTTTAAAAACACTTGGCTGGTAAGACTTCTTAGTGAGTTAGTAGTGATGGATGCAAGAAAAAGTGTCAACCGCAGTTGAGCATAAAACCAACTACTTCTCCAACCAATGGGCAGAAAGGAAGACGTCACTGTTCAGTGGTGGTTAGAAAAGAGGAAATAAAATAAAGTTGAAGAAAAGAGAAGGAAAATGAACCAAGGATCACTGATTTCTCTAAGCCATTTAAAACTACTGCAGAAGGAGAAAAAGTCTAAGGTTTCATCATACCATGTATTATTTCTTCATCTATCTAACATGCCACTGTTAGTTGGAAGACTTTCAGAAACAGCCACTATGTAAGAACAGCCACCTCCTCAACAAAAATGATTCTGGAGTCAGTGAATACGAGGGCTCACTGCTGACTTACACAAGCCACATATACACTTCACCTTCCAAAACATCATTTGAATCCTTAAGGTCCTGTCATGACACAACTGAAACAGACACCAAGACTTCAGCCACAGAAGGACTACGACTGAGAACAATTATGGAACCTATCAACATATATCCTTCCACCAGACAGAAAAGGAGAAAACTAATTTCAGTGTAGAAGGAAAGAGAAGCAGATGAGGATGGATGCTGTTATCAGTGCTGTGACTCTGTGAAATAAAAAAAAAAACAAACAAAAACAACCCACTAAGACTTGGCAGGTGTGAAGTAAATGAAAAAATATACTTCCTACAGACATTACAAAATTAAGCCAAGTTGATTGGTACAGAGAAACAAAATGTATGAAAAGCTTATTGTCCTGGCTCAGGATACCTCTGAATGCCAGAGAGTGTGAAGATTCTATTCTCTGTTTCTCGTATTTCTCCAGCATCAGTTACTGACCTGATTCAGTGATGGAGAGGCAGCTCAGTGGAGTTGGATTACTCCAGCAGAGCCATATTAACACCTGTGTTAGCACTGTCTGCTATGGGACTAAGGGAACAAGGAAGTGTGAGAAACATTGTCAAAACCACAGGGTAAATTCACCAGCGCTGAAATTACTGCAGATTACAGTAATCCTTAGGACAGTCTGAAACACAACATGGAAAGAAAGATTTATCTGCAGTAGTTTTAAATTAAGTAATATGGTATGAGTTTGAAAAAAAAACCTGGATGCAAGTCTGTAAAGGGCTTCATTATATGGTTGGGATGCAGCAGTTACCACATGTTGTTCAGAAAGGATGGCAAAGACTCAATGGGAGGCCTGTGGAAAAAATCACAGCATTTTGGAGAAGGTAATTTGGAGGTTGAAGCAAAGATGGTTATTTACTCCTGTGAGGGAGCCAGGTGCTAAGCACCAAAGACAGCATCTCGAGTACAGCTGCACAACTTAAGAGATAAGTAAGATAGAGATATTAAGATATTAAGAATTAAGAGATAGAAGGTACAGCTGACTGAACTCCTGAACCATGAAGCTTCTGAAGTGAAGACTGCATGTCTGTACACCATTAGCCTTACTTTGCCACCACACTAAAGCCTTCCAGAAATTAGTCACTATCTCTAAAACAGCTACTTTATTATGCTTAGCTCCCTTCCCAGCAGCAACCCACACCTCCTGGGTGCGGGTCCAAGGAAAGGTGGTGTCATGTGCCCCAGTGGGTGCACTTACCTCTCGCTTTTGACTCCGAGGAGGAGGGGATGTCCTCAGAGGTCAGGATTTGGGGGAGGCACATGGGAGCACCAACCCCCTGTCCCAGGTAGGAGGCAGGTGGGTAGTAGGAGCACATGCGGTACTGGGAGCTGACGGCATGGTGTCTCTCCATGCCTTTCACCTGTCAGGAGAGAGAAATGCAACAGCAGCCTGTGAGAGCCAAGCCCCAATGTCATGGAGGCATTCCACTATCCCTCCCCCACACTCCTCCACGGCTTTGAAGGAGGTGACAGTGGATGCACAGGAAGTAAAACTCGGACATGCTGGCCTTGTGTTTTTGATTTGGTGGCTTCAGAGTCTTCCCACACTGACCAGCTACATGTTGTGTGGTATGAGATGTGACCCAGCAGCAGCAGCAGCAGCAGCAGCAGCAGCAGCAGACCTATGGCTGTTTTATCTTACTGCAGATGGAGATGCATATGGCACACCAGCAAGAACTCTTCACTGCAAGCAGCTTCCCACCAAATCCCCAGCTTATGGCACAGACAAGCGTATACACCTGGCCAGTGTCAGAGGTGAAGTGTCCATGCAGCTCCTACACCCCCCCAAAGACTAACCCATCTCAGACTGGGGGTAACTGCTCTGCCAGGGACCTGCTGCGTGGCTAAGGAGGACAGTCCTATTGACCGACTCTCACAGGATATACTCCACGGCATTGAGCAGTGACACACGCAGAAACAAACACACTGTTTTTCTTACAACACCGTAAGATAGCAAAAACATTTTCCTGAGTTACTGAAAAAAGCAAGCTGTGTTTAGATTACACAAGAGGCTAGTTGTGGAGCCACAACTGGACACCAGCCAACAGGTCTGCTATGCCAACACGGCATCCACCAGATACCCCTTTTCCCTTCCACACATTGCAGCAAAGTGGCAACAGTCAGAAACCAAAGTTTATCCTATTCCAATGCCCTCATATCATCCAAACTGATCTCAGAGAAGTGGTAATGCTTTCTTAAATTTGTGTTTTATGAAAGAACAACCAACTACTATTACTTGTTACAAAGCCCTACAATGCAACATGGCCTCTGCTCCAAAAATGCAGTCAAACCACTTTACAAGATTAATATTTTCAACAGAAAGATAACACTAGCTGGTTTCCCTAAGTATGCTGGGAAGTGAATGACTGAAAGATGGAAAGCTTCTGGGCAGACACAAAACATCAGAGTTTTGTACTGGTTATGGAAGTAGCAGCGCCAACAATAATGCACATCCAGCTATGCCATCACACAATGTCTGTGTAAGCAGACATGCTTGGCAGCCTTTTCAGCTACGTCCCACCATAGGTCTGCTCCCTGGTCTCCATTGTGGCTCCCTTGGGTCTCCCAGCTGTGCCTGAAGCACTGCCCCTCAGCCCTTCCCAGGCTGCAAAGCTCAGAGCCAGGGAGCAGGGAAGGCTGGGTGTGAACCAGCTGTCTCAGAAGGCTATCCCATGTCAGCTGACTTACAGGGTCTGGTCCTGGTGGTAGCAGACATCAGCACCTCCCAGAACCACCCCAGAATGCAGTCAACCCTTTTGTTTTCCAAGGGTCCCAAGGGTAAAAAGAATCTCATATCCATTTTCATATGCTTCAAATAATGTGGCCCGAGCCACATAAAATCCTCTTGGTGCTCTCTGAGGCATGTTTGCAGTGAGATTAAGTGGAGAGAGAGAGAGAGAGAGAGAGAGAGAGAATGGTGGCTGTTCACAGGAAGCGAAGTGAACCTCTGCCTGACTTCTGACAGCAGCATAGTTGCATATACTTGCACATATACTGAGGGACTTGCTTTTAGCCTGTGAAAGTTAAGAGTTTTTCTACTACAAATTAAAGTGATAGTTAAAATTTTTGTTTTCTACTTCCACATGCAGAAGAAGTTAAACACACACTGAAGTTTCACCCAGAATAAATAGTAAATTGCTCTTCAAAAACTTAATGAGTCATCCTGAGGAAGACTGAACTCAAAAGAACCACTGACATTGCTTCTCCTCTTCTGACGAAGGGCACTCTCCTTTCTGGAAACAAGACTCCCTCAACAAAACCTTGCTGCTGTGCAGTACAAACTGCCCAAAAGCACAGTCCAAAGTGCATTTTGAATCTGCACACCTGCAAACCTCAAGAGCCCTGGAAGTATTGGGAGAAAACAAAAGTTAGCAAACTCATCTCTGCTGTGTTGCAGTCTTCCTTGCCTTGGTGGGGCAGGGCATCATTCACAGATCTCACAGCTCTGCTTCTCCCTTGTGCAAGACCATATGAGTATGTACAACTGAGAAAAGGTTGCTTGCAGGGGACAGCATTATTTCAGCTGTAACAAAATGGAAGGATCACTCCCTGTCACTGACTCAATCACGCACACGTTTCCCCTCCCTGTAGAGTGGATCCAGTGATCTGCCTCTTTTCAACACTTCTTTTAGGGGTTTTCTCCATTTCTTAAAAAAACAACTCACTTAAAATCCCTAGATGCAATGAATTATTACTACTATTATTATTAGTGTGTGGTAGCTGGCTAGCAAGAGACATGTTTTATAATCTTATTACCCACACCAAGTCTACGAACCACAGTTCAGCTGACAGCCAGAGGCTTGGCTCTGCAAAGAATATGCTGCATATTAACAACTGAAGAAAATCTAAAAGCTTTTGGTTTTGTTTTATTAAACAGTTTAGAATCCACACCACGGTAAATCTGAACCATAAGGTTTCCTTTTTATAGTGCTTAGCAATCCTATTTTACAGTAACAATAAAAAAACAACCAGTTGTAAAAATTCTTGACCTCACTGCTGCATTAAAAAGGGGGCTTAGGAGACCACTACCTGATGAGAAGGGGCATTTGTATGAATCTGTATTCTGTATTAACTCCTGCAGCTCCGTGGAATCCTTGCAGGTTTTGGGATTCCAAAAAAGGAGATCAAGACAGCCTTAGGGAGGCCCTGGAATACTCAGATTATTTTCAACCTGGGGCAGTTCAGCTTTCCAAATGCTACAGTCGGGTACCAGGTTTGGGATCCTGTCCTAGGTCCTGTCCAGGCAGAATGCTGGGGTAATGCAGGGACCACAAGAGAATTCCCGGCCTTCTGATGTCTCCTGCCTCCCTTGCCCTTTCCACACCTACAGCAAAGCTGAGACAGGTGTGAGCTGGGACAGTCCCACAAACCGATCTAGTTTGTATCACCGCAGGCTACATGCCAAAAGAACAAGGTGTATTTTAGGTAAGCAAGAGCTGCACAAGGGAAAGGCATGCACTACTCCTTGCACGGGGCAATCTGAGCTCCTAAGTTGCTTCCCCTCCAGCCACCCACTGCTTGTGCCCTGCTCCAGCTGCAGGATTCACCAAGCACCTCACAGACTTTAGTGGGAGACACATATCATTGGAGCAGCAGTTGGCCTATGCAACATTTACAGGTTCTCCTAAATTGTACAATACAGCACGCACTCAGTAATGTTTTAAAAGATGTACTGCAAGCAATGGTGGGATGCTTACAATTCATGAACAAATAAATATAGCCTGATTGGAAGTGGAAGGCCATGAGTGTGCTGGAAATTCTTTCCCTGCGCCTTCAAAAGCCATTTTGAGGAACAGAGAGGCAGCAACAGTTTTCCCTCGCACAGATAAGCTGGACACAGGACTCGTTCACCACTGAGCAAAATGGTCAGTGCAGCCCTCCAGCTGTGTCCAACAGTAACAGAATACATAGCAAAATCCAGGGAAAACATGAGGAAAATTATTTTGCATCAGACCATTCCTGTAAAAAAACTTTCTCAATAGCTGGTGGAGGAGTATGTAAAGCCCAGTTCCTCTTCCCAAGTTTCTGGCAGCATCTGCACAACCTCTACATATATTCTTCATGAAGGAAGAGCTGAGGAGAGAAGGTGGCCTAACCAGAAACAGGAAGGTGTCAAAGCAGGCACCAAGTGGTGACTCACCTCTCTAACCTCAGAGATTAGAAAATGGTCCTGCCCTTCCCAGATATTTATTTAGCCAAAACATCACCTGTGTAATTATTTTATTTGCAGAAGCTGCCAGACACAATCTTGTGAGCACACCATTGTTATTTAAGCAGTACCCTCACACTTTGCAGTTGATCCTGACTATGGGGCTTGTTTCCAAGAAAGACAGGAGGAGGTCACAGATGATTCTCCTGGGTGACAAGGGCTGAAAAAAATTTCAAAGCAACAGAGGAGATCACAGTGCAATCTTTCAGCTCTGCCATTGGTGTGCCACATGATCTTGGCCAAATCACTTTACTGGGGATTTTCATCCTTTTATTTCACCTGTGACTCAGCAATAAACTTACCCTCAGTAATTATGGAAACATCAGAGAAACTTTAAAGTTTAACATAACCTCCTCCTTCTGTCTTGATCTTAACGTAATTTTAGTGGGCATAAAATTGCATTTGTGTCACTGCTTGCAAACAACAGAATTCAAAAATAGGTTGGTTTTTGGCATGGGCAAGAAGGCATCCACTGGACAATGAAGTGGAAATTCAGGCAGCAGTAATTTCCCCTCTGTCACCTGTCTGACTGTCTCAAGTTGTTTAACACTTCCCTGCCTCAGTTTCTGCAGCTCTAAACCAGGTTTGCTACAACTCTCCCAGCTTGCAATGCTACTGCCTATGTGCTGACCTCTCACAACTACTGTTGCACTCATGCTGCCCAAGGTGTTTCATTCCTAAAACCAGCTAAGCATGTTTTCCAGCACAATGAAAAAATGAGTCTATGATACCCTGCCTTGACTTACTTTGATTCTAGCACAGAAAATACAAGACACATCTATATCTGTCCCCCCTTGATAGACAAACTTAATTAACCTTTGCTATTCTGTTCCAAGCTATTCTTTTAGACAAAGGCAGTGACCCATAAACAATATGTTACCATCAGAATCTCAACTGCAGTGACACCTAGAGATATAGCCCTATCAGCAGTATTGGAAAATAAACCACTTAGATTAGCTCCTCCAAGAAATATGGATTGCATTCATGTCACACATGAGCTGTCAGAAACATTAGGATACTTTTAGCATAAATCTGTAGTGTGAAGGGTATGTTATGAATACAGTATATAATTCACTGCTTACACATAAAATTGGGACTGTCTTGGGTGACTTGCACAATGTGTATATATTTACACACACATGCACACATTTTACACTGACTTCTGGAGAGTATGGCTGCAGTTTCTGTAAGAGAGACAGGCTTTTTGGAGGAATACTGGGCCAGGAAGCAGAAGTAGGTGGCAGAAGTCAAAAAGAGCCATCTTTTTTCACTAGCAAGTGGCTATTCTTTAAACTCCTGGCTGTCCCATCACAGCCACATTCTTCTGGATTTAGTAAAAGAGTTTTTGAAAGTTTGGTACTTCTAAGAAATCCTTAAAAAGCAATTTTCTCAATCAGCAATACTAAATATTTCATTTTCAGATGGTAAATGTAAATCCCACACTAGAAAGTAAGTAAAAATTTTCCCAGTTTCTCACACATATTTATTTTTGCTCTAAACTGGTGTAAGGAAAGAACAAAAAAGTTGAGGTTCTGCAAGTGAAAATACTTCTTTGCCAAGCTGCATGAGAAGAGAAGAGAAGAGAAGAGAAGAGAAGAGAAGAGAAGAGAAGAGAAGAGAAGAGAAGAGAAGAGAAGAGAAGAGAAGAGAAGAGAAGAGAAGAGAAGAGAAGAGAAGAGAAGAGAAGAGAAGAGAAGAGAAATGAAGTTCTGAAATGTTTTCTGAAAATTCCAAAACCTCCACACCATCCTTAACCTTTTCCCAGGAGCAGGATCTCTGGAGTTACAGGAATAACAAAGAAAAAGCAGCCACTGGTCCCCAGGTGTGGGGACACGTTCTGTATCTTGCTGATTTTTAATGGTTTAGCTGTGTGAACCAGAAGTTCTGTCATTTTTTGGGGATGATGTTAACACACAACGAGTCCAGACTAGACTTGTGCTGTGGATCACATGCCAGCAGTTTGTGAGTTTAGAAAATCAAGTCTGATTAGATTCAGATGTGTCCATTAAGGTTTTACTTTTGCTGTGACAGAAAAGGCTGCAATCACTGTGTATTCTCCTATTGCAGTGAGACCAATTTCAGAAGCACCAACTTCCAAGTACACTAACCCACTTAGCTGCAAACTGATTTTACTGTTAACTGGATGGAATGCACACAAATTCCCATTGTAATAAGTAATTACAAGAGCTTCAAGGGAGACTCCAGATGATCACATAGGGCTGGAGTGAAAGGAGAGGTACAGTAACCAACAAATCTGCTACATTTCCTACCAACCTAGGCTTGTCTCTTCCTCAGGTGCAACACCAGACATATCTGATTATCTGCCTTAGAGCTGGCAGGAGCAGCAGAATATAAATGACCAAAGGATTCTCAATCAAAACAATAATCTTCATTATGCTTATCAAATCATGATGCATACAGCTTCTGGTGTGACTGTATATAGATGAGGAAAACCTAGAAAAACATAAAATATTTGCACCTTTATGAATCCATTCAAGCACGCCAGCCTCTGCAAAGAACAAAGACTAATGAAATCTGACATTAATCTACATTAAAGATTCAGTGATTCAGTTTATTTGCCAATGCTCAATGATGCATTAATCCTCATCTCATCCCACACACACTCACATGTTTCCTCCCTGGCTATTCTCTCTCTTGCTCCCTAAATTCTGAAATAGCAGACAGCTGGGCTGCTCAAGGCCTTGTCTGCATCCAGAAGTTAGCTTACTTTAAATATGCAGTTCTCCCTGTGTGGTTCAAGTTAATCTAGGATCCACGAGCCTTTGCCGAATTGAGCCTGGAAAAGCCAGGTGTCTTGTCTACCCAGCTTAAACTAGCACACCTTCCAGTGAGCACACTGGTGACTTCTACCATCAAAGAAACCCTCCTGTGAGCTCACACCTTAGCAAGCTGCCCTAATTTGGTTACACAAGGCACTGCCCAGCTATGCTTCTGGCAAAGAAACAAAGATCAAACACTTTGATCAAAACAGTTATAGCAATACTCTTGTAGCAATAAATATAAGTCAGATAAGAAGTTGTACTCCTACTGGAGTCTGGTTAAGAAATCCTGTACATGTAAAAAATAAATTCAGTCAGTACAAGCAGCCCAGCAGAAGTCCCTGTTTCTTCTGAGGAGAATAACCATGCACAGATTTGCCAGCAAAATCTCCTGAAGGTGTAAGCAAGGTCTGAATCCTCTGCAAGGATCATGCTTTGAATAAAACTCTCCTTTAATTCCCTATTGTGCTTGACAGAAAAGCTCATCCTCCATTTAACACTATTTCTGTGAACTTCCACTGCTGGTAACCCACATGAGCAGAATTATGTTTAACCATGTGCAGAAATTGAGACCTTGTTCCCCTTAAAACAAACCATCTTCAGTGCCACACAGGTTTTTACAACCTCAGCATCACTACACCCACTGCCACCAAACGTTTTCTAGCCTCTCACGAAAACTTTCTATGATTATTTGTGCAATGTTATGCTGTTGTAAGAGTATGCAAAACCTATGACTCCCAACTCTTCCAGCAGTAGCAATCCTACTTGCAGATCAGTCTAAGAAACAGCTTGTAGGTGACACAGCATTGACCTTGAACTACACCCTGCCCTACTGCAGAGGAGAAATGTGTCCTGCCTTTAGAGCATTTAGAAGCTGGGGAGACATCAATTCTTCAAGCAAAAAGCAGCACCTGTATTCTCTCTGCTCTAACATCTAACCAAAATAGCACTGAGGGATCCCATAAGGTCTGCTCCGGAGAAATTAAAATTTTAGATGTGGCAGATAATTAAATTCACATAAAGGTGAACAAAATAATGCAATATATCGCACAAGAGAGATCCACAGCTCTGAGCCTGCTGGTGGAAGTAAAACAGTCCTTTTTGACACCAACCGTGTCATTTTTTCCTTACTTCCCTCTTCAAGATCTCATGAATCTGAATGGCACTTAAGCAGAAGTACATTTCTGCAGGGCCTGAAGAGAATTATGGAAATCACACAGTTGCTTTTTATTTCTTTAAGGGTGTCAAAGGTTCCACAAGCAACAGGTGATCTCACAAGTGAGACACGGAGTCTCTAAACCAAGGCTTTTAATATAAATTACAGTACGTGACAACAGAACCATAAGGACACCACATCTTCATTCCAAGGTTTAACATGTTTTAACATACTCACATAGCTCTTCCTCAAACACTATGTGCTAGGTGAAGTGTGGGACTAGCAGTCTGCAAGAACACTGTTTTCACAAGGCAAATATTGCCACCCTTCATTTGTGTTGTGATGGTACCTTCATGCATCAGCAATCTAAGTGCTGCAGACGTTTGACAGGTAACCCTCTATCTGAAATACTCTTCTATACCTGGCTAACCCAGTCAACCAAAACAAAAGAGTTCAAAAAGCACTAGGCACCTTACCCCATTACCATACACAAAATCCTGTAGCCTTAACTAATTTTCCCCTTGGCCTGGTGATTGAATTAATCAGCTGGAGAGGATGCCATCAATTGGAAAGGTGTACCTTCATGTATCAACACGCTGAGAAGAAAGCTCTCATGGCATGGGCTTGCACCACAGAAGGAAGACAGAGAACTCTTTATCCCATACAGCTGTACTCATGGCAGAAAAAGGGACACGGAATAGCAATAAATGCTACATTAACTGTAATCACCTAATTTCAGCTCCTCGGTATCAAAAAAAACCTTCCCTTTTGGAGCTGGTCCCTGTGCCAGAGAAACCTGGCTGGAGAAAGTCTCTGTCAGCAAACAGGATGACCTATCTGTTCACTTATACAAGGAGGTTTTGGTGGACATTTCATTGTTGAGTGGTTTCACAACACAGCCTTTGCAGAAGCTGCGTGACCTGTCTTGATGCTCTACAGAAGAGGTTTACCCTCTCCTGTCCTTACACAAGGGACACAAGCATACACAGACTCAGAGAGTACAGCCTTACCAGCTCAGTCTCACACAGAAACACCATCTCTGCAGTCCAAAACCAAACAGTCCCGGAGCCACTGAAATGCTTCCACTTTGCCAAGAATTCCCCACATTGCCAGATTTCTCCTTTTTCTAGTTTTTGACTGGTACTGAGTTGGAGGCTACGATTATCAAGTCCTAGAGTGCGAGGGCTTCATTTGCTTTATATCCTAACAACGTACACAGAGCTCTGGTTTGAATCTCTCAGGTACTGCCTGTAACCAGAGCTACACAAGTCAAAATCACAAGCACTGGAGCTGCCATTGCTAGAAGAACACACGACTAGCAATATGCCACATCACATTCAGCTGACTGCAACCAAACCACTGCACATCAACATGGTCCCCTGGGACACCTCAGCAGCTCAGATGTGAACAAGGAAAAAAAAACCATGTTTCTGAAGAGCAAAGCCTCCCGGAAATTACACCTGAGGCTCTCAGGATGTTACCTTGGACAACTGCGTTGGCCTCTTTTTCTGGAAAACAATTAATGATCTACTGTCACATAATACAGAAGACAAAATCAAGCTAGTGCACCCCTTGTGCTTGTGGCAATTTATCCATTCCACTATCACTGTCCCACAATGGAACTGCTTTTGTTATGCCACATTGCAGCTGACCATTTTGTCTAACGTTTTCAGAATGGGTCCTAATGCCACCCTGGAGTATGATTCTGGTTTTGCACTGCCATGAAGCCAGCAAAGAGGAGATCATACCTGCCACTGTTTTCCTGACTGGCTCGGCATGTATGTTGCTGGGAGACTTCGAAGGCTGTTCTTCATGGCCGACCCTACAATTGTACCCCCCGTCTCACTTGAGGAAGGCTCGCTGGCCACTGCCATCTGGTATTGGGAGTAATTGTACAGGTTGTTATAACAAGGATACAGGGACGGCTGGTAAAAACTGCTGTAGTAGGCGGAGTCCACAACCAGCTCAGACGTGCTCTCCAAGTGCCCTCTGCTGGGGATGGAAGGGATGTCCTGAACGAGCATCCGTCCCTCTGGAAAAGAAAAAAAAGACCATTATCTCTCATTATCTTCTAATGAGCTACAACTCCTTCCAAAGGCTGGACAGAGAGTGGTAATTAAGAAGAGGAAGGGGCTGAAAGCTGTAAATGACTGAGTCTTTGGTGGAAACTCAAGTGGACCAACAGCTACTCAGGAGCCCAAGACTGCCACCTACATATACCACAGACTGCATAACAGCAGACAAAACCAACTGCAGGTTAAGACAATGCTCTGAATCCTCAATCAGTTTCAACTGATGAGGATAGTGATTTACATCACCTAACTTTGCAGTCCCCCACTACTTTTTAACGTGTAACAGTGTGCCAAGTCTCTTGTAACTCTCTAGAAGCAGGAAGGATCTAGCTACAGAATGACTCCTCCCAGCCAGCGTCCTGAAGATGAGAGGACACTTTCTGAACATGCCTCTAGGGAGGGCAAACAACTGCAAGGCAAGAGAAGCTGCAGTGGAGAAAGTACCACAGGAACAGCCAAGGTGTCCCAGAAACCCACACACTACCTGAGAGCAGTAAGGTCCTCAATACCTGCTGAGCCTTCATAACCAAATTTAGCTCCCACACCTACAAAATCACAGAGCTGAACAAGATCCACACTGCAAGCAAAAGAGGAGGAGGAGGAGGAGAAAGGTACTGCTTGTGATTTGCTGCATCCACTCTGGAGTGCCTCCAGAGCAGGGGTTAGCTGGCTGCACTACCCACAGGCATTGTCTGCCTCCCTGTCATTCCCTAAGATGGGGAAGCTCCTCAAACAATGAGAAGCAATGATTTCCCCACTCCATGGTCAACCAGTGCCTTGCAATAACTGCAAGCACAAAAAATACAAGGTGTTTGGTTGTTGCATTGCACAACCCAACCTCTCTCTCCTACTTGGCATCAGTTACACTGCCAAGCCAAACACAAGAAAAAACTATCACAATCTTATATATACATTTAAAGAGAAAAAAAATCAAACATCCAAATCCCTCCGTATCTACAGCTCTGGCTCTAGTTTGCATGTCTGTGACCCTGCCTCATACCAGTTCTCTGTAAGGAGGCCCTCTTCTCCCCATCATGTTGTCCAACTGTTTTATGGAGAAGAAAACAATGTGGTTTAATGCATATGGATGAGCTCCCAAGAGCTATTGGTATGGACATGAAGCAGCATAGGCAACAGGAACATAGGAAGAAACAGCCCTAGGAGGCATTTCAGGCAGGCATAGCTTGTTCTGGATCTTTCTCTTGGTGTTTGTGTATCTTGGTTACTTACCTGTAGATGGAATATGGTAGCATACCAGCCTCTAAGTCAAGACAACATTCATGGTACTGTGTGTTAGCTGCATACTAGTTCAAATCATCAGTTTTACCAATTATAGCCATTTACAACGCAATTCTCTTTCACTTCTTCAGTTATAGTGAAAGCTTTCTGCAATCATGGATCATCTCCCTTCCAGGTTACTAAATTACACATTGCCCCCATTCATGACATCATTCTGTTGACATCAATGAATTATTTATTAGCAAAGACTGTTTTATGCTTCCTGCACCTTATTTTTCTGAACAAAGTCAGCTGGCCGTGTTTATCTGGAGTAGTTCTCAAATTTGCACATAAAACAGAAGTGCCTGCAATGCCACAGAAGACTTTTCAGAGTTTCTCCACTTTCACTTTTATAATTTTTTTAATTGTTATTATTCTACTTCTGGGCAAGACTCTTAGATCCTTTGTCCGTGTCTGATAAAATCAAAACTCAGACCACCAGCACAGCACAAGCTTGACTCCCCTCCCTAAATTTACCTCTCAAATAAAGCTGCATTCCTATTGCTCTGCTTTAAATGTTGCAAAATAGAAGCCAAAAGCAAAATCCTCCAACACATTCCTTGCTGGGATACAGATTTCACATGAGAGACATGCAAGGCAGTCACCTGCTGAACTCCTCACAAGGCTACTACATTAAGCTGCATAAATGCACGATTTCTTCTAAAATATCTGCATTGTCTTTCAATTTACAGTGCATCATTAGAATGGCTACTACTCCCCATTAAAAATACTAGCACCAGGACGATGAGATCTTTTAACACCTACATGACATGGATGGGAGGATCAAGATTACCCTCAGTCAGTTCACAGACAGCACCAAGCTGTGTGGGAGTGTTGATGTGCTGGAGGGCAGGCAGGCTCTGCAGAGGGATCTGGACAGGCTGGATCATGGGCCAAGGCCGTGCTGTGAGGTTCAACAAGGCCCAGAGCTGGGTCCTGCCCTCGGGTCACAACAGCCCCAGGCAGTGCCACAGGCTGGGGCAGAGTGGCTGGAAAGCTGCCCGGAGGAAAAGGCCCTGGGGGTGCTGGTGACAGCAGCTGAACAGGAGCCAGCAGTGCCCAGGTGGCCAAGGAGGCCAATGGCATCCTGGCCTGTGCCAGCAATAGTGTGGCCAGCAGGAGCAGGGCAGGGATTGTCCGCTGTACTCAGCACTGGGGAGGCCACACCTCAAATCCTGTGTCCAGTTTTGGGCCTCTCACTCCAAGGAAGACAATGAGGTGCCGGAGCATGTCCAGGGAAGGGCAGTGGAGCAGAGGAAGGGTCTGGAACACCGATCCTATGAGGAGTGGCTGGGGGAGCTGGGGTCGGCTGGAAGAAGGCTCAGGGAGACCTTATTGCTCTCTACAACTGACTCAAAGTAGGTTGTAGTCAGGTGGGGTTTTGTAGTTGGACTCTTCTCCCAGGTATGAAATGGTAAAAATGACAGGAGACAGCCTCAAGCTGTGCCAGTGAAGGTGAAGGTTGGACATCAGAAACAACTTTACGGAAAGAGTAGTTAAGCATTGGAATGTGCTGCCCAGGGAGGTGGTGGAATCACCATTCCTTGAGGGTTTCAAGGAATGACTAGAAGTGGCACTTAGTGTTCTGGTCAAGTGGACATGGGTGATGGGTCAAAGGCTGGACTCAACGATCTTAACAAGTCTTTTCCAATCTAAATGATTCTGTAATTCTGATTCTCTAATACACAGGAGAGATCAGTGACCCCAGGTACCAGCAGCTAAAAGGAAGAAGGGGAGAAAGTAACAGGTATGGTTGCAGCTTTTGGAAAGGTCTTATGCACTACACTTCCTAATATGCAACAAGATGGGCTAGGCTGGAATAGAAACCTACCCATAGCTATCCACCAAATCACACAAGCATTCCTGATATTCCTGATGCTTCTGTGTCATTCCAGTGGCTGTTAGTGCTACAGCTCCCTCCTGAAGAGCAGCAGTGTCAGTATTCCATTGCATTTAGAAGGAGAAAAAATAAAATGCTTTTTGATCCTTCTTTTCTCTATCTCCTATCTGTGGTTTGGGCTACCACCATTTGGCACCAGCAGTGCAAGGTCTGACTTGTCACATTTTGTCAATGAATTTTCCTTTATGTAGCTGCACAACTCCCACCAGTTCAGGGCTGTTACAAACCCACCAGAAGTGTCCTCTGCTTTCTTTTTGGCCATCACTTCATGCTCCAATAGTCTTCACACTACTATCAGCTGTTATCTCCAAAGCTGGTCTGCAGAGCTGATTCATCCAGCCACCCATATGCATAAATCCCCAAGCAGCAGCAAACTGGGATATTTTTCTCTTATAAACCCACAGTTATGAAATCCACGGTCCTTGTAACATCTCTGGCACACAACCATTCTGAGCTGCAGGGCCACACCACAGAGATGTGCCCCAGCAGATTAACAACAAAAACAGGAGCAAAGGGAAAGGGAAAAGTTCTAATGAAGGGAAAGACACATCCAGCTCCTTGAAGAACTTAGCTCTCCTGTGACAGCACAGGAAATACAGTCAGAAGAGTTCATTTTCCCTAAATCCCATGAGAGACCACACTTCTAAATGTGGAAAGACAGGAATCAACATCTGTAACTGTCTAGCTGGGGTTCCTTTGGTTGATTCTTGGCTCATACCTGTAAGGGTAGACTCCTGCCTACTGGCTGAACCTTCCTACAGCCATGCCTCCAGCAGCTCAACCAACTCAGTGTTCTCCTCAAGGGAGGCTGTGCCAAGTCAGCCTGTGACTGTTTTCTGCCAGCAAGTAGCTAACACCAAGGTTAAGAAAGCAGCTTTTAGCTGATTTCCTTCTTCCAAGTGTAATTCAACACAGCTGAATGGCTCCCCTAGCAAAGAGAGTCCTCACTTGCCTTAGAGCTTGCAGCATTACACTTGCATATCAGGGTGCAATTTTTGTTATGAATTAAGCTCTCAAGAAGGCAACCCCTGCTGCATTCTCAAGCTCCCACTCTGCACCTCCACCTGCACTTTAAAATACAAGATCTGCTGCAGGAGCTGGGCTTATGCCTTTGCTGTCCTCATGCTCTAGATGGAAAAAGTAGGAAGAGCTCCTGGGCCTTTCCCTTGCTATTGCACACAAATTTGAATATTATGGAAGTTGCAAATATGACATGATCAAAAATGGGACTGAGCCTGTTCAAGGAGGTACAGAAATTAGAATAATAGTAACAAAATAATAAAGCTGTTTAAATTTTCACTCAGATTTTGGAACATCCAATCTACAGTGTAAGGCCATCACAGGCCCTCCATCCATAAGCAACATTCTTGCAGCAAAGACAACAGCACCTCTTCAAGCAGCTGTGCCCTTGGATCTCTAAGTTCTTTTCTACGTCTTTACTAATTCCTGTAGACAACCGATGCTACTTTTTTTGCACTATGTACACAGTGTGAAATATGGCCCACTCTTTCATAGAAGATCAATATGATGCACAATAAATATTGGTATTGATCTTTCAGTGTTGTAGACAACCCTCCAGCTCTATGGCATATTAATAGTATTTAACCAGTAATTCATTTCAGGGTGGCTGGTATTTTCTTTTAAAGAAGGTGAATACTAGGGGTCAGTTACACATATATGTCTTTTACATTCAGTAACCTATGATGGGCTCCTGCCTTCGCTTAGCAGAGCACGGTGAAAAACACTGGTCCAGGCCTTAGGTAATGTAAACCAGTCTCAGACCATTTACTTCAATAAAGCTATGGCGATTTACACAAATTGCGGATATGCATGGCAAAATCAACGCAGAGGCCAGTATATAGATCATTTGGGAGGAGAAAGGCCAGGTAATTTACAGGAATTTCCATCATCATCTCTTTCTCGCAGATGCAAATGTGTTTTTAAGGATATATACTGAAAAGTACACTGAAATTTGAAGGCTACATAAAAACATGGAGTGTTTTCTATTCCTACTAGTACTGTTAAGGGCCAGTTTTACATTTTACTATATACTGGCAATGGTAATTTAAGTATGCCTGGGTAAGCCTCTGATATGAGGTCAAATGACATTGAGTCCATACTATTAGACTTCCTTAGCATGTAAAACAGGGTGGTAGCACCAAAGTGCCTACTGGAAATGTTTACTGGACCACACAGAAATCTGGGGGAGATTATTAGTCAGCTTATTTGTGACAGGTGCACACCAGTAACTGTTTTATAAATCAGAGAGCAAAGCCACATTTCAATGGCTGCGAGCATGCCATAGCATGCTTCAATTTAGTCGTGTGGCATTAGACCAGATTAGTCTCTGACTGTGCATTTCAGAAAAGGGATTTGTATATACACTGTGGCAATTAAGGGAATTTCACTGCCCCCATTTATTGGCATGTGTTCTTATATAAACCAATAGTTAACAGTTCTGTCTTTTCTATGCCTGCAGAGACTCTGCACATACACAGCTCTGCTGTTGAAAATACTTAACTGTGACTACTCAAGTAACACAGTGACTAACGAGCAGGTAAGCACTGCCCAGTAAGCAAAGCTCAGGTACTGGTAAATTTACATTTCATGTAGTTTTCAATTTAGAGTGACTGTTTTCACCACTTTTAATACTTCCTGCAACCCAGCTTCTACAGCAGGGACAGCTATACCATTAAAACACACACACCAAAGTATTCAATCAGGAAATACCTGCCTTCATACCTCAAAAGAATCTTGTATCTGTACCAGACAATTTCTCCTCACTCAGTACATAAAGCATTGACACACTCCTATTAGGTGGTTTAGCAATATTAAGTCTTGCAATGCATTAGTTTAGTTCAATTTGTATCTGGCTTTGAGGTTGGACAGTAGCCTTGAACAAGGCCAGTATGAAATCACTCCCTAACATCACAATCAGAAACTCTGGTACAATGTGTTTCTCCCACCAGACAATCATGACAGAGCTATTTCAGATGTCAAAGAAAGCTGGCACTATTACTTTCTGCTGAGAAACGCTGCCTCTCAAGGAACAAAACCCACACACTCGCTCTTTGGGAGGAGTATTTCTGTTCCCTTCCCATTAGAAGTTGTGGATTATCTTTGGTTCCAGCACTGAACTTTTAGCTTGATATAAAGTTAATGTGCTAGACAATGTTCATTTCAGGCAAAGCTGTGGGGTTGTGTAATTTTCTGCCACCCCCAAAAAAGGCCATTATCTGTAATTACCCATTACCATGCATAATTATTTCTTCTATTCTGGTCTATGGCCCCCAGGACTTCATGACGTTACAGCTCACTGCATTATCTTATCAAATTTGTTAAGGAAGCTTTTTTGACCTTTTGAGCACTTGTCACAGCATATACAAAAGCCGGCAGTAAATTGTCTAAGCATGTAGTGTGTGATTTATTATTTGTACCTTGCATAGTGATACCATACAAATATTACACATTAACACCTTCCCTATTCCCAGTCCCTGCCTTAGATAAAGTGAAAAAAGGAAAGGAAGCCCCTCCAGTATAAGAAGGAAGGGAACAGGAAAAGGCTAGAGTCTCTCAGCAGGAATTTAAGGAGCATGACAGCAACAAGCAGTTAAACCAGAACATCAAGCTCTGAAGAAGATCCCAGCTGCTCTCCTCTCCATTGCCACCTTTCCTCTTTCTCCTCTTCCTCCACAGAGTCTATTTCATCTTGTTTTCACAGCTTTGTAACCTGCTGATCCCTGCTCTTTCATACATCCATTTGCTGCTCCATCATTATGCAGAAGGCAAACCACTCCACCCCCTATTCATAGCTTTGGTTAATGCACTACAAGCTCTTGAGAGACAAATTTGGTCCAACAGGACATTCACAGGGATTGCCCTTTATGGATACTGATGTGAGTGTGCAAAGAACCAGGATTTTGTCTTCATTACTCTCAAAGCTCCCAGAAAAGGACCAGGCAGTGATCAGCATCCCAGCACTATCTGCTTTCAATTAACAACTTCATTACACTACAAATCCATGTATGAAGCCCCTCTTCTTTGTAAGGGCACTAGAATTTAAGGTGAAAGAGAAGCAGGGCACTCAAGAAAACTGTTATCCTAACTTTTGTCTTCCCCTTAGTCCCCAGTTTATCAATACACTCCAGAGGGTGCTTTATCTTAAAACCTCTCTTTTAGGTGCTTGTATGTATAAAACATTCAACTCACATCGCTATCTGCAAAGACATATTGAAGAAATTATGATTCAGGAAATTGTGGTACAAAAAAGAGGTTCTGGTGCTTTTGAAGTGAGTGGTTAAACAAACAAACTTACCAGGAATCAGAAAATCTGAGATACTTTTCTGACATCATGACAAATAAAAGTAAACATCAAAGATCAGGTATTTACTTTGGACTAAAAGTGCACAGTACAAACTGTGTAGCACAAGGTACGCAGAATCATGCCTTCAAATCTATCAGTGAAAGCCTTCTCCCTTAAAAGTGGACTGAGCCAGGAGACCCTGGACTCCTAAAAGGAGCCCTGAATTCAAATGCTAAGAGGCACTGCTGTGAAGATAAAAACCTTTTCTGTGTTTCTCCAAAGTTTGCAGATCTCTGGCCCTTCACTCTGCGCTGCCTCTCAGGCAGTGGGGAGGTGGAGACAAGTCTGCAACTAAGATGAGCCAGCAAACACAGGCAACAAGCAGGGTCTACAGAGCAGGAGGGGAGATTGTGCTTGTACTCCTGTCCTGGAACCTGCTTTCTGAGATGTACGGGGTTCTTTTAATCTTATTCTCCCACAGAAAGCTGTATCTGCAGCACTCCCAATAGTTTTGACCAGAAAGCTTTTCGTGAACTATGTCTCTTCCTCCCTGTATCAACTGCCAATGTTACAGCCCTGTGTCGAGCTCAAACATGAAATCTAGTGGTTCTTTTTCCTTTTTGTTCGGATTACCTTCTCAGATGGCTCTGGGTATGGAGCTGTGCTCTAACATCTGTTAGAGACAGAGATGGAAAAATATCAAGTAACAGCCATATCAGATGTGAGGGCTAACAGCAGCTATGTCTTCAGGTTAAGATTATACAGCATAGCCCAAACACCTTACTGACACCACAGTACCTCTCCAACCCTAACCAGAAATGTAAGTAATTCTTCTCAAAGCAGGAACAGACATTTAAAACAAACAAACAAACAAACAACCTCTGAAGTGTGTGGTCTAATGATTCTGAGCCTTGTATAGGCCTCTGGCCCCTTTGTTGGAACTGAAGTGCACAAGGACCAATCTATTCCACTTCTTTATCATGGTTATGCCTTATTACCTGCCAACTCCTACCTCCTCCCACCACAGCAAGACAAAACAACCACAGTCTGCACCACAGCTGCAGTGGGTCTGACAACTAGGGCTTTATGGGTGTTGGGACAAACTCCTTGCTAGGTGCAGCTGCTGGACCATTGAGCTCAGCCAACATTATGGGTGAGGAACTGGCATAATGGCACCAATGTCTGTGGTCTGTGTGCTTTTCAAGGGCTTCTTGACTGGAAGAACTCAATTTCACGTGGAAGGAATCAGTATTGTTTTTTTCTCCCCAGTAGGAACAACTCCAGAGTGGTCTTTGAGCAAAATGGCATTTACCTAGTTCTACTTCTGAAGTAAGTTCTAAGTGGGACAAGAGATTTTAACAAGAACAAAACTTGCCAAAAAGAGGCACTCTAGGATAAACATTATGCAATGGAGACAACACACTTCAAGGGAAAGTTGGGAGACCTCAGAACTAAGTTATGTCCTGTACGCCTTCTTGAGCCCTATGGTGAATTCACAGGATTTTGCATCCCCAATGCTGCTGCTGTTCACAACACCAAACTCACCCCATGAAATAACACAGAAAACTTTAACTGGAACTGGCATAGCCTGGCAAAGGCATAAGCAACCAGAACAATCATACTGGATATGAAATAAAGGTTATCTAAGGGGATCACCAAAACAAACTGCTGACTTTTACTCCAACACTTCTTCTCTAGTCTTTTAATCATTCCTTTATCTCCTGCCTGAGTTCTTCCAAGTTCAAGCCCAGGCGTGTGGGTCCAGACCATCACTACATCCCCACCACTAGCTACAAAGAGAAACCTAGGGAACAGTACGAACAGGGAAACAGTTGTACTTCCCTCGTCCCCTCTCCTAACCTTCCACTGGTTTTGGTTCAATGATACCCTCCCTTCCAACATTCATTTTGAGCCCACTTTCTGTTATGTACCTCCTCCCAGGGAAGAGAGCACTAGCACTAGTTCCATGACTATCTCACCAGCTTCCCCAACCACATACCTGCCTAGGACTGTGCCAGTTTTTCCTCATCCTCTTCCACCAGGAGCCACTAACATGGCCAGGATCACCAGCTGTGCAGTGACAATGTTTCTGCAGGATGGAATGGACTTCTCAATTTTTCACTTCTGGTATGGGTTAAAACGGCTTTTGCTTGCATGTGACCAGTCATCTAACCAAGCCTCCCTGCAGTGTACTTTTGCCTTCTGCAGTGCTTGCCAGTATATGCACCTTTTCCTCACCTACCAACACAACTTGTGATGATGCCAGATTTCCTTTCAAGACACCAATGGGATGATTAAAGCAAAGAGCATGTCCCTGTGAGATGCCTCCAGAAACTCACTTCTGTGTTAAAAATCCCCACTCAGACCTACAAACGAATAGGATCATTTTCCTTAAAACCACGTAACACATACAGTACTGATCTTCCTTCAATTCAGGTTCCTAATCACGATGCCAGGGGATACAAAATTCAAATGCCCTGCAGGATTTGCAACTGCATCAGTATGTCACTTCACCAAACAATTTTGTAATGATAGAAGATTACCAACTTGACAGAATCTTTACCCATGAACTTCTTTTCATTCATGTTGTGTGACATCATTTAACAGCTGCATTTCTCCCCTTCTTGCATATTTCATTTCGCTGTGGATTGTCCCACTATTTTCAAGAAAAGTGATGTCAGGCTGATAGACTTGCAGCTACCTACCCTACCACACTCACTTTTCTTGAAACACTAGCATGACATAATCTTTCTTTAAAGATTTAGGAACTTCCTTAGTGTTAAAAGACTTAGTAGAAATCACAGAGTGGGTCAAGTTGGAAGGGACATCAGTGGGTCATCTGGTCCACCCACCCTACTCAAGCAGGGTCATCCTACAAGACACTGTACAGGATGGTGTCTAGACAGTTCCTGAGTATTTCTAGTAAGGGAAACTTCCCATATCCTCAGCCAAATTGTTGGGGTTTTTTTCTTTCTTCTTCCTACTATTGCATATGAGTTGTCCAGTCCTGCTGATTTCAGCTCCTGGTGGAACTAGAATGTCACCATCTCCATATACAACTATAATACTACCTGTCTTTTTTCAAACCAAGGACAAGAAAAAAATTGTCAAGCATTTCTTCCTATCTTCCATATGCAGAGTTACTATTCCATAATGGTGAAATTATTGGTAGCTCTGTGATTGTGTTTCTAACATAATTCACAAACCCTTTCAATTTCAAGATTTTTGCTTAATTTTATTCTTCACACAAACCTGTATTTTTTAAAAGAAAATGAGATTTGTGCAAAGGAAAAAAAACCCAAAAAACAGAGAGCAATTTCATCCAGAAGACATCTGAGAAGTAAGTTTCTCAGACCCAGACAGAGCTCCAGTCCAGATCCAGCTAACAGAAGCTGAAATACCTCTGATTTCAGCAGAACCAGAGAAGGCACATTTTGTTCACATTTAGCATACACTTAATAAAAATGATCTGCTGCAAACAATTACTGCATAACAACAACAACAATCCTCCTAATATGACGGCAGAAATAAAACTGACAGAAAAGAATATTTTATTTTCACAATTATTTTAAGCTCCAGGTGTTGAATAAGACACCTATGGCAGGAAATTCAACTGTCAATGTCTCTGCCACTGACCACAGCAGAGTAGTTGATCATTTCATGTGTGCTAGGGAGGTAATGCTTGTTCCTTCTTTTCTTGCACTTTTGGTCACTGTAACACAGCTATAGTGATCATATTCAAATCTTTAGCAGAAAAAAATATGAACAGCTTAGGTTCAAAGAAAGTATGTTCAAAAACTTTGAATATGGCTTCAACTCTGTGAAGGTGGTAGGCACTATTTAATGCTCCAGCATATGTTTGTCCACGCTGAACTGAGACAACAGGATTATTTACATATCTGAAGTTATTAGTATGTGTGACAGCTAATGGGATCAGGACCAATAAAATCAGTGCTTCAGAAAATTAAGAGCATGAGAAACAAGGACCATTTTCAATCCTCGGTATAAAAGATGGGAGTATGACTACTCTATGTGCATATCTATGCATATATGTTATTATTCACCTTGAGATAACCTGTTTGAGAAGGAAATATACAAATAATTAACTCTTTGTGTTCATGCTACCAAATCGAACATGCTACTAAAGTGAGTAATGGAAACAAAAGTAAAACCACAACTTTCAAAAGGAGGAAGAAATTAAAAATTACAGGAAATTAGTAAAGAAAAACAGATTTCTGGACAATGATGGTAAACAGCCCAGACACCTGCAGGGGCAAAGAAACAAATTCAGAGGAAGAGAAAGAAACTCAGTGTGAATTAAATCTAAAGGGATTTAAGACATTAACGGGAGATCAAAGAAAACATTAGAAGGGAGGGAAAGCTTCACAAGTGTCTGAGATAGGAGACCTTGGAGGAAATATGACTAGGATAAAATCACTATGGCTCACACTAAAAATAATAAAGGGAGTAGGACGATGGTTGGAATTAGTTGGAGCTCATGCTTGCTTATAAGCTATTATGATGACAGAAACCCAAAAGTTTCTAAAACAGACCAACTAGAAATAACAGGAGGGCTTTTTAACTCTACCTAGTATGTGATGCAAAAACTAAAAGCAGGAGTAGTGAAAAAACACTGCAGATATCCATCAGGCCTGAGTGAGTAAGAATCACACAGATATGAGTAACTTTTGTATATGATTGTCACTGTTGCATGGGTGCAACATTTGCACTCACAAAACTGGCTTCAATGCAAATGCAAATTGATCACTAATGGATGTTGTTCATGCATGACAGAAAAGCACAATGACTGAAACTACAGTGTTTTGCATCTGCTGAGGTTCAGTTGTGCCCATTACTTTAGGCATCCACATAACCAAATAGTGGCTTATTCTGGAAGCAATAAAATAATATGAATAAAGACTGGAGGCAGAAATAAAAAAAAATAAAAAAATCAGACATCCAATCTCACTGCAAAGAAAGTCAAGCTCAGTATTTAACTGACTCTGCAAGCTCTTCAAGAAAACAGAACAGATGTGCATGAACAGTGTTTGTTATTTAAGAAGCTGTTCACAACCCTGATTAGACTAGCAGGTACTCAAACTCAGGAGAAAGTTTAGTAAAGTTCAATAAAACAGAGAAATGACAAGAAGCATATGAAAAAGCATTCCTACAAAAGAAACCTTCAAAACTGTATTTTAGTTCCCATGTTATTAAGTGACAAATCTACTGTAAATGGAAAATAGTTGAACAGGCTGAAATAGGAAGTTATTTGATAAATTAAGCAGATGAAAGCAGTATCTTCAAGGTACAAGAAAGCATGTGAAACAAAAGGAGAAGCAAGAAATCAAATCAGTGCTCAGTTAGGGAAGCGTGCAGTACTCCTTCACTCCTCACTCATATCTTTTCTTTAAAACAAAGAGCCCCACACATTCAGAGAAGTTATAATAACTGTTTCAAGGACACAGAAAGGAACAAGAGGTTAGCTGCAGATAGTGAATAATGTGCCCATGGATTGTAAATTCTTAGAAATTCCTAGTACATTTTCTGCTCCTGCTCCATCCCTTATCTCAGTGTTCACAATAACAAATGGAAAGCACAATCTGGCACAGATAACTCTCTAAATCTGAATGCACATATGCAAACGACAGTGTTACAGAGGAAGGGCTTCCAAGGCACAAAGAACAATTGGATGTGCTGAGCAGCCCCGTTACCATAGCTGGAAAGAGAACTGGATGCTCGCTAGGACACCTCAGATGGCAAAGTCTGCCCAGCAGACAGCAAACACCGCTCGGCAGCTATCTTGCTCTAACCATAGATCTATGTCTGGAAACCTCATGTGGTGTGAAGAAACTTGGACAGAGATGCTGAAAACACATAAAGCCCTATGGTGAAGTATTTTTGAAAATGAAAACAAAAACCCTAAAAAAAATATTTCTACTCCAAATCCTTTTGGGGCAAAAAAATCTCTTCCAAAATATCAAAAAAGGACAGAAGTAGCTGAGCTTCCTGTACTTTACTTCCATATTAGGGCTGAGCAACCTTTCTCTCTCAAAGTAAGGGAGCTGGGGTAGGTTATGATCAGTCCCTGGCACCCTTGCTACCCTGGCACGTTGCAGAAACCTCTTCCCAGCCCCTGCCTCTAGTGAAGACAGCCCTAGACGAGGTTCGGAATACCACTTGCACAGAAAAAGAAAAGCAATCTTCTCTGAGGTTTTTCCAGATCTGTTTATAATTCTATTTGCTTTTACACTTCCAGTGAAGCATCACACAGGACTGAAAGCCTGGCAGGAAAAATAAAACTTCTTAATTCAGACACTTTGAGAACTGATGCTAGTTCTACCTTGTTTCACCAATATGACAGAAATACCACTCTTTTGACAAGTCAGTGCCTCACTGAATGAATATGCACAGCATTTACTTATTAGCTCAGTTAAAACACAGGCACCTACACAAATGCATGTATGCGAAGCTGCAATAATGAATATTGCTTGAAAAGAGGAGCAAAGTGCAAGCTTTGCAAGAGAACTGGAGAATTAACTGGAAACATCTAATCAGGGATGCAGAACCCTGTAACATTATGATTTATTTAACACAGTCAGACAATGGCTAGAGGCAATGAATCACAGAAGAGATGACAAAGCTGCAGGAGATTTCCATCATCTACTTTAACCTGCACATTGATCGGAGTTTACCCCCGTATTAATCTCTTGAGATCATAATCTAACACACTCTTAAACACCTCTCCTGATTATGCTTCACTTACCCCCTTGTCCTTATGCAGGTCACTCCATTGCTAATTGCACTACCAGTTAGGAAAAAAGGTGTCTAGTGTCTAATTTAATTTTGCCTTTTTTAGTTTCAAGCCGTTGCTCCTTGTTATGCTGTCTCAAGCACTGTAAATAATCCCTCCCCCTCCTCCATATTATTACCTCTCAAATATTTATAGACTGTTTATATCCACCCTTAGTCTCCTTTTCTACAAGCAATACATCATTTTTGTCACCCTTCCCTCTATCCTTTCAGATTTATCTATGTCCTTTTATAATGAGATGCTCAGAACTCCTCTACCATTTTCCCAAGTATGGTGAACCCAAAGCAGCAGAGAGAAGCTGGAATGCCCACCCATTCCTGCTTCACAAGCAACTCCTTTTTACACAACTCTGAGCATTACTGAAAATTACAAAACCACGGCCACCACACTGTGGAGTGCTTTGTTCATTGCATACTTGTATCAGTCCAGAATGAAAAAAGCCTGTTAAGGATAAATTTTATCCTAAATCAAGGGAAGATTGTTCAAAGGTCCTGTAATATTTACTTAGTCTAGTAAATCTTGAAAGAGCTTGAAAGACATTTACTAACTAAGAAAATTAACTAACTCTAACAAACTCTTACAAGAGACACATGCAAACGCATTCTTTTTCTCTCAACTGCAATGAACTGGAGAAAACCAGATGGTGGTGATGATGATGGACTAGTTACTGACAGGTGAAGGACACAAAACTTCTCTCTTTGCTAGCTTTTACAATCCAGTAAAGACAGGTGATGTTTAACTGTACTCACTTTTGAACAGAGGTTTGTTGACTCCGGGAGAAGCCAGGGGAAAGCACTAGGAAGCAATGGAAGGAGGTTGGCCGGACCAGGAGGCAGACAGCAACTGAAACAGGTAAAGAAGCAGCCACGGGTGCAGCAGGAGAAAATCATCCCTAGAAACTAAGTGAGGAGACCAAGAGAAAAGCGAAGAGCAGGATGGACTGGTGACCACTGCAAACCCACCAAGATCTCTGAGTGCATGCAGTCATCATGTTCATCCTGGCACAGGCAGCCAAAGCAGCCAATGCTGCCTGCTTACTGCTCAGCCTTGTTGAGGCTGCTGCCACCTGAAACTATCAATCCCATCCACCAACTGTCAATCCCCACAATGCTAACTCTTTTTTTTTTTTAAAAAAAAAAAAAAAAATCCACTACTGAGCATTACTAGGTCAAAAGAGTTAAGATTTCTTTCACAGGCTTGCAAATGCTTATCAGTATTGAGGCTGGATGAACTTCAAATTTAAGTATTGTTGACTTAATGTCAACACAAGCAAGTAGAAGTTTCAGAGATTCACAGAATAGTCTAGTTTGGAAAGGATCTTTGGAGAACAGTTGGCTCAAACTTTACTCAAACCAGAGCCAGCTTCCCAGTTGGATCATTTTGTGTATACATCATCCAGACAAGTTTTGAGCATCCCCAAGCATAGAGGCTCCTGAACCTCTCTGGATAACCTGTTTCAACCCCTAAGCACTCTCACAGTGAAATGGCCACAGCAGCTTTCTCACACGATCAGTTGACTAAAATGAGGCCTTTTTTTAAATGAAACTGAAATTCTGACAGCACATGACCTTACACTATAAATACTGCTAAAGAGCTTTCTTTCAAAAAGAAAATTTCTCACTTTTTTTTAAATCAGGCTATGATATCTTTCAATTATAACAACTAATTTTTTTTTTTAATTCATCACCTATGCAGCCTAAGATCACTATTCATCACACTATGCAGCTGTAAGATCATGGCACTAATTTTTGAAATCGCAATGCAGTGATCAGGAAAGTAAATGAAAAGTAAAGAAGGCATGGTAGGGTTTTTGCAGACAGCTAGGGCACTGCAAGTTCAAAGGGATCTCAGTATCATCACACGTTAGGTACTGTACTACTGCTAACCCCACTATGGTCTATATTTATGAGCAGAAAAAACTCTTCTATTTGTCAAAGAGTTTCAGAGTGAAGGCAGCACCTACTTAGAGAAGAGAAGAATACTATTTTATTTCTGTCAAATATAATAAATGTAACAAAGGGAAATAATAAATACAAGCTTACTATTCACAATTGTTGAAAATTATGTTTGTCAACCAGTGACACTAGGAAGGCACCTGAACACTGCAAAGAGAGGGAAACGACCACAACAGAACATAGGACCAGGAACTGGCATTTTGCATCACACAGTAATCCCATCTATACTGACACTTCTGAACTGGGCCAGCAACAGAACAGAGCAGCAGAAAGAAGCTTTCCAGCACCTTGCATTTATCTGGTGGTGTATCTTGCACCTACTCCACAGGCCAAATATGACCCTTAGATTGTGACAAGGATGAAATATAATGAAGCAAAGGTGAAATGCATTCTCCTCCTTTCATTGTGAGTAGCGCTCTTTTTTTCTAACTCTAGAGTGTTCAGTGACCCCATTTGCCTCCCCTCTCTGGCCCCCTGTGACATCACTTGACAAAATGACAGAGGCTCTGAACTGACAAAAAACAGTGAAGAACACAGGTGTTATAAAATGAGAATGTCTGTAAAACCCATTCTACATGTTTCAACATAATCTTTCCTAAACTTTGCATATCTGTTAACCTATTAAGATATACCTATACTACAGAAGGAAGGACAATTACATCAAATGCCCAGGGATAACAACTTTCGCTGCTCTGTACAATTAAATGGCCTTTTCTTTCACAATCTACAACTTTTTAAGGGGAAATGCACAGAAACAGCAAATTCAGTCTGTAAGACACTCTACTAATGTCCTGAGACCATGGTCTGTTCCATTCCAACTACCATGCAAATTCCCAGGTTGCTTTTGAGTGGGAACATATACTACATCCAAAATAAACATGCTTGACATGGTTGATGTTCAAACACCTATGACCATGATAATTCATTTTTTCCCTTTTCAAAAACAGCATGTCACAATCTGAAAAACTGCCTCTGGTCTCCAGGGGTCATACTATTTCTGATCTGCTAATAAAATGGATACAGCAAGCCATGACTCTCTCTCTGGCATTCTTCTGATTTGTGTGACTCCACATATCACTCCTCTGCTGGCAAACAAGGCTCCATGTGATGGGAGTCCAAAACAAAAACTGCTCTCATAAGCCAAAAACTAACTTGGAACAGACTTACCGCTGTCAAAATCACCTCTTGCCCAATCTAATGTGAATCATACACAGGACATGCTGCACACCTAGGAGCCACCACTTTCCCTGGGGCCTGCAGGGAACTGCTAACTCCCCTTGTCATGAAGGGTTTCACTTTCTCTGCTTGCTTTAATAATTACTGTAAGTTCTTGAAAAATCAGCACCTCAGCCTACCAACCTGAGAAAATGACACTTGCCCCAGTGGGGTGTCTCATTTTGCTCACAGATTAGGGTAGTTTTAAAATCATAAACCAGCAATACAAGAATCCCTCAAGTACGTGGTCCTGAAACAACCCAAAATCTAAAGCCAGAACAGAGCTTATGCCACATGACAATTCTCATCTGAAAAAAAGATCGTTATATGCTAAAAAGAAAAGCATGAGGATATTTAGACTATATTCCTTACCAAAGCCTGTGCTCAGATACCTGACAAAGCTACACTATAGGTCTGGATAAATGCAGAGTACCTTCTCCAGATTCAGTCAGCACACAGTCACTGGTATCAAGTCAAAACCCATGAGTACTTAGACTGCTTTCAGCAGACAAACCTACCACAATTATTAGGGATGTTACTTATACAGTGTAGTCACCTCTGAGCTAAACACAAATGTCTGTTGCTACTTAGGTGCCCAAAATCAAAACTATGAACCTGATTTCCTATTCATTTGCAGATGTTTCCATTTCTGGTGAACAAGGCTGACCCTGTCTTGACTCTTGACTGCAATCACATCTTTCTGCAGATGAAGCTGTGTATTTCAAATGTTGTCACTCACAAACAGTTATTTATTCGGACACAAATAATAACAGTTACTTATTTAGTAAAATGACTGAGAAACAATGTATTTAAAATGCTCAAATTCCATTGTAAGAAAGATGACTGCTCTGACCAAAAATAGTCAAACAATTCAAATTACTTTAAAATTAGGCATTTTTATGTTTTCAAGTACTTAATTAAGCATGTGAACTGCCTTAAACTTGTTTTATCAATGTTTTTTATTACAACACCATAATTTAATTCAATAAATTAGCAATTATTAAAATGGGATTAATAAATTAAATACTGTCATGCCAGTTTGACAGTAAAGTGATTCCATTCTTTGGCTTTCCTGTATAAGCAGGGATCTTCTTGTTCTCCTGAGTTACACACAGTCTCTATATATTACTAAATATACTACTTTAATCTTTAGCCAGCTTTTTCCATGTCTACAGACAAAGCAATATTTGCAGTAATGCAAATATGAAAGGAGTAACTGCATCAATTCAAAGGTGACACTAACATAATGAAAACAAAAAAACTAATAAAAAGCTATTTATTGCTTTATTAAGCAGTTCTTTTAAAAGCTTCTCAACAAAATTCCTCCACAGTGGTCTGAAACTGCCTGTCTGCACTAGATCCAACAAATCCATCTGACATACTTTTAATGGCCTGCAAAACAGAATAGCATCACTTGACAGACACACACACATGCACTGTCCTTTTATTAATTAATGCAAGGCACTGCTCACTTTAGAATCATATATCTGGCAAGTATATTCACCTGTATTACTGGCATGTGTAGAGATGATTCAAAATGAATTAAATTTCCTTTTCCTTTTATCTGTATTTGTTTGCTTTTTTCTGTCTATACACAAATAATCAATTACACCAGCTCCTTTCTTCTTTCTTATGTATGTTCAATCACTGTATCTGTCAGACATAGTTAGGAAAGGGAAAAAGCAATCTGCATTTTGCCTAGAGTCTTCACTTGCCTAGCATCTTCAAGTCCCACCTTTGTTTAGCCATGGTTTCACTGAATATACAGACAAATACTGTTCATTGTTGTTGGTTTTTTTGGGTTTTCTTTTGCAAATGTTAAATCCAATACAGTAAGTTTCAGCAAAAGAGAAGGATCACATTACTCTTTTGTAGTTTATCACACCATGTCACACAGAAACAATGTGCCACCACATCAAAACATGTAAGGCTAGCAGCTCTGCTGCTGGGGTCAATAGCATCACCCATGTACTTAGCTTCTATACATATATGACAACTCTCAAATTTTGAAGAAGCTACACACATAGCCAAAACCCACTTACTATTTCTGTGGCAGGACTACATGTTTTGGGACAAAGAACAAAAGCTTCCCATAATTCTCTACTTACAGTCACATACCCTTATCAAATTTTATTACAGCACCGGTGTGTGTAAAAGAAATTTTGATTTTCAAGTAAAAATAATCAAATAAAATATTAAAGACTGGTACTGGATCTTTCCCTTCCGCTAACTGTACCAAAAGTACAACTGCTGGGGAGAGGACTCTGTCACTGCAAAGATGAGAACAGGTGTTCAACAGCAGGCACAAGCAGTGTTTGCCAGTGCCCCCAGCACTCTACCTGGTGGTGTACTAGCTGCTGTCATGGCTGTACTTGTCGAGTGCATTGGGCTGCTGCTTTCCAGTGAGAGGCAAGAGCTGCCACCACTGTTCTTCTTAACAAACGTCTCAGGGACACTGGGCAGGGGCACAGGGTGGCTGATTCCCAGTTCTTCTTCCTGAGCTTGCTGTCTTCTTAGTGCAACCTAGGAACAAAAGACAAGACATAGGACATGCTCTGTGGTTTTCAGCACAATTGATACCGGCAACAACGAACAACACAGATTCAAAGCTCATTTACCTCTCTGTACTGTAGAGCAGTGCTGATCATAGAACTGTTAAGGTTGGAAAAGACCTCCAAGACCACTGAGTACAGTTTTCAATCAAATACCACCGTAACTAACTGGTGTTAGCTAACTGCCAGATCCAGCTGTTTCTTGAATACCTCCAGGGATGGCTCCTGCAGCAGCCCATTTCAGTACTTGACAATCCTTTCTGTTCTTCCGAATGTCAACCTGAACCTCCCCTGGCCCAGCCTTAGTCCATTTCCTCTTGTCCTGTCATTACTGGCTGCCTGGAAGAGGCTGACCCTCACCTGGCTACAACCTCCTTTCAGGCAGTTGCAGAAGGTCCCCCCTGAGTCCCCTTTTCTCCACGCTGCACAAACCCAGCTCCCTCAGCTACTCCTCACATGGCTTACTCTCTAGGCCCTTCACACAGTCAAGCTACAAGTATATAAAGCTATCAAAACCCAACCCCTTTTTGTGTCCAAGCACACACGAACACGCCTATGAAATGCTGGTCACATACACATCTTCCTCCACCAAAGCCAGATGAAGACATGTTACAGCTGACTACACTCTCCCAACACAGCTGCTCTTGGGACAAGCACATTGTACAAAGTGCAGTCACTGCCTTCCTCTCTGCTGACAGAAAGCTGCTGGGTTAAGAAGTTAGTCTGCTTGCAGAGTTCTGTTGTGCCTCTTATCAATATAAAGCAGCTCTTCATGAGAGCTTGTACCTGCAATCTGCTGCTCTATCCACGCTTGTTAGGTTCCCAGCTGGCTCTTTGCTGGAAACGTTATCCTTCAAGGAAATTCCAGCCTACAGTACACGTTGTACAGAGAGAACTATTATGGAAAAAGCGTGGCAAATGTAGGGTACCATCCTGCAAGCATTTCAGACTGTATCACACACACTGAAGATAGCTGGGCAGCTCTGGAGAAGCAGTTCTTTCCCAATCCTGATAATGGTCCAAAGTCTAGCAGGCACTGGCCAAGCCTATAGGCACTACACAGTCTGGACATGGGTGCAAACAAACCATATTCATTGCTTACAGATAGCCCCTTCTGCCTCATCTGAACAAGCAGATCAATTGAACACATCTGTCCACCCATGCCATAACTGCGTGGGGAGTATATATGGCTCTGCTGGAGCTACCTACCCTGCTATTTGTCACGTGCCTGATTTGCATCTTTACTTGAACCCTGGAAATCTGTTCCAGATTACAGACTGGGATCATGAGCTTTTCTTGTTGGAAATTATCCTGGGTATCTGGGACAGGACTTCCTTACATTTTCATGTTCAACAGCCACACTTTTTCCTAATACAGATGTGTAATTCTGTTAACAGAAGTTAGTATTAGCCCCTGCAGTAAGAAACATCCCATACAGAAGGTGCAGAATTGCAAACACCACTGTAACTTTGACTTCACAAGCCAATAACCTTGACCTGTAAAATTCCACCAGCATCAAGGAGCTAACTGCAGAAATATATCAAAAGGGGGAAAGACAGACTTTCTACATGTAACTCCTACACAGATAAGGTTTAGCTAGGAAGGCTTTCAAAGCTACTTTCAAATATTAGACAGGAAAGAGAATACCCCCAGGAGGACCATCACCAGAGCCTGCTAGCAGGAAGCAACTACTACCTGACAGAAATAGCTGAGCAGCAACAGAGTCTGTGTTGACGAGGACACTTTGCACGGAGAGCACTGCACTTAGTGCTCCCTTCCCCGAGGCAGACAGCAAAGGGATTCACATTTATTTTTCCATGGTTCACACCAGGCAGAGAAAGTACACGTAATTTGGGCATAATAACTATTTCTGGGCTGCCATACCACCGCCTAGGAGGAACTGTTTAAATTAACAAAAACTTACTCCCACTGAGTTCTGAGGATGTTTTATATACCTGCTCTGAATAACAGAACAAAAAAGCCGGGAAGAATTTAATCCAGAGCTGCTTAGGGTTTTAAAACACATTTTATACGGAATCACGAAGCCCTGAGCACACACCACCAAACTGATGGGTCGGTCTCATATCACTGCCTTCTCTCGCAGCAGCAGCAGCAGCAGCAGCTCGAACGCCTTGTCAATTATCTGCCGGCAGGGGATCGTCTGCACAAGGTACAATGCCCCTCGCAGAACAAAACTTCTCAAGGCAGCCGCTCCACTACACGCCCAGGACTCCCCTTAGTAAAGTTTGCAAGACAAAGATCAAAAGGGTAACAGCCATACATTTATACCGCCAGAATTGTGGCTTCAGCGAGACTATGCAACGAAAAAGTTACTCCTACCCTGAACTGGACACCCTTTGTTTTCTTAGCCCTCAGAACACTGAGCCCTCGTTTAGACTTAATATACCCCACCTACACAGCTATGTGAGAAGCTGTTACACACAAAATTTCGAACAACGCCTTTAAAAAGAGTGCCCAAAATACTAAAAAGTTAGAAATGCGCTCAACTGAAGTCACCAGCATCAGGAAACGCAGTTTACACCGAGCCTGAAACCACCAGCACAAATATCCTCGATAAGCAATTCGTCGGCTAGATGATTAATTTTCTAGTTAAATGCAACCTGTAAAACGGCCACTGACGGTGGCTTAGGTCCCGCTCCATGCAGGTTCTACAGCCCCCAGGGCTGTCCCCCGGCTGTCCCCGGCTCGGGGGAGCGGCGCTCGGCCGTGTCCGGGGTGCGCAGCTGACCGCTCACCGCTGCCACTCGCCCCGACGGCAATCGTCCGCGCCTTATGGGCATCTCCCATTTCTTTATGGAGGAAAAAAAAATAAATATAAAATTAAGGAAAAATTTAATTCGTGAGAAATACAGCGGTAAATCCCACCGACATAGGAACGAAGCGGTGTAGCTCCTGGCTCCTCTCCGGGGCGAGGCTACCCGCGGCTGCGGTCTCGCAGCCCACCGCACCTCGGCGCGGCCGCTTGGCCCCGAGGGGCCCGAGCCCGCTGGGCGCGGAGCGGACCCCGCCGGCGGCAGCGCGCCGCCGACAGCCCACCCCGCTCGGGCACAGCTCACCTGCGCTGCCATGACGCGCTGCCGCTCGGCGATCAAGCTGCACTTGTTGCACTGGCAGTCCCGCCACATGCAGAAGCGCTTGTGCCCCTTCAGCGGCGAAGAGTAGCCGTGGTTGCGGCAGCGGGCACACTTGGGCAGTCGCGGCCGCTTCTTCCCCGCTGCAGCGGCGCCCCTGTCCGCGGGGGTGGCCGCCATGGGGGCCGCCGCCTTCCCGAAGCTGCTCGCCTTGTCCCCCGGGCCCGCCACGTCCGGGGGCTTGCTGAAGGCCGGGGTGTCACTGGGCATCGCGGCAGGCGGGGGGCAACCGGGAGAGTGGTCTGCGCACTTCTGCCCCGTCCTGTCCCGCCACCCCACGCGTTTTGGCGGGCAGCACCGGGCGGGCGTCGCCCCTCCTGCCGCGCCTCCCCCACCCCTGCTCCGGGGGGTCCCTGTGGCCGCGAAATGCTTGCTACCCCGAGGGAGCGGCCACCCTTCCCTTCGCGCTCCTCCCTCCCCCACCAGGCCGGCCTGCGGCGGGAAAGGCGGGCCCCGTCCGGGCCGGTCCCGGTCGGATGCACGGCGGGGCGGTGGGTGCGGGGCCGGGGCGGCCTGACGGCCGGGGGTGCCGCGGGGCTCGGCTCCGTGGTGCTGGCCGCAGGTCCCTCACGACAGGATGCCCAGGCCCCGGTCGGCGGCGGCTCCGCGGCCGTCCTGTGGCCTCTGCCCACCCTCCCTGCCCCGCAGCGGCCAGCGTAGGCCGTGTCCACGGTGGTGGTGCCGGACGAGGTCTGCGACAGCAAGGCGGAATCGATCCAGAGAGGACATGTTTAAGCCCAGTGGTCCCCAGGGCTGGGTAGGTCAGGTTTGGGCGGACGACCAACATGGCCTGGCCCGAGGAGTGGTGTGACGCCCGAAAAAAACACCCGAATTGCCGCAGCTCTGTCGTGGGGCTGCTGGCGTCTTGCTGGACTGCATCCTTCCTTTACGGGTTACCTTGCACTTGTATCCCGCAATGTGTGTAAAGACCCCTTGATCAATATCTGTGTGGGCAGGTGATTCTAGCAGGTATAAGGGCGAGTGAGAGCACGGTGATAACTCGGCAGCCATCACCTCTGGAGCTGGTGTGGGTGGCAGAGCTGCTGTACTCTGCAGGGGAAGACAAGCGAAGATGCTTTTTTCTTCTTTACATAGGCTGCCCTTCCAACTTGGCACTATGTGATTTATAAACACATGCAGCTCTACAGATATTATTTACAGTATTAATATTTCCTCTGTTACACCTTTAAATCTTTCTGAGCTCAACTTTAGATGACGCTATCTTCATGCTGAAATGAAACTATTAAATTACATCTCAATCTAAGATGAATGACAACTGTCAAATGAGTGACTCAACAGAGATGAAGCAGAAAGCACCTGAAATTATGTGAGGCTGATTTATAAAGATTGCATAAAGATTTCTATAGCCCCAGCTTCATGACTCAGCATATCAGATGGCAGTAAGTTACAGTAGGTAGAAATTTATTTCTGCTAGAAGAAGCCAAGAAAGGCATCTCTCTCTTTGTGATCAGCTAACACCAAGCTAATTCTGCTCAGACTGAGCCTCCATGCTGGAAACAGTGAGTGCCTATCTTAGCCTGAAGAAAGTCCTGGATCCTTGCTGCTTGATGCTTTGCATGGGCATTTTAATAAATTACATTTAAAGAACTTTTTCCTCTATGGTACAACGTTGGAGACATTTATCTCAATTTATCTCCAACATTTATCTGGACATCTCTCCAGGGAGAGACCTCATTCAAGCACTTCTCTTAAGCCCAAATCTCAAGCAGATGGTCCACACGAGCTGTGTGGGCTTGGTATCTATCGTTCAGCTCACTGAAACTGAAACTTTTCCCTTGCATCACTTTCCTGGAATTGACATTTCTGATGTCAGTAACTGCACATTTTCATACAAGACTGGAGAAGATTAACACAACGTTTAGAGGAACAAAATTAGGATTTGCCTTTACATGTAGTGGTGCATATCACAAATATTTAAGGAGATGAACAATATAGGCATACTTAGCTTTTTATATCAATATATAAAATTCCTCCCTGAACTGAAACCAGTTGAGATCTCAAGTCATATGGGCATTGATCAGTTTCCAAAATTTTGTCTAGGGGGAAGCCTTGGATATTCAGTTTGTGAAGTTCAGTGCATGGTGGAGCACACACAGAGGAATGTTTTCAGGTGCTCCCCTACAAATTATCTTAAAGCCAATTGAAAATGCAAATTAAAAAGTAGATTAAAGGAGGCTAAATCAAAAGACCAAGAAAGGCAAAATAAAATAAAACCCAACAGAGGTGGGAGAAGAAAATCAGAAATGACAGCAGGGGTGGAAAAGGAGAAAAAATAAGAAAAGGACAGTGCATAAAGCAGGCAAAGACAGACAAAGGAAAAATAAAAGGAGTCACCAGGTGCTTATATATCTGCCTTTTCACTAGAAACTAAGTGGGACAGCCAATTTCAGAGATGAACTATAGGATGAAAAAAATGCAACAGGTCTAAGAAGAACATTCATTCATCATTCCTTTACATAATTTGTATTTTCTACTACTGCCTTTCAGGCTAATTGGACAGATCTGTATTATCCATAATGTTACAGAATCTACTGTACAGAACAAAATATTAATGTTGTTAGGACCGATCTGGTATTTTGTGTTCTGGATGAATTCCACCAAAATATCTAGATGCCTGATGAACACAAGTACATGATCAATCATTTAACAATTAATTGCTTTAGTTTTGCTAGCTCAGGTCACACTTTGAGTATGGTTTAGAGTGCAATGTTTTCCTCCAGTTTTTTTAATGGGTATGTGGTGAGGTTAACAGCACACTCCTGGATTTGTCATCTGTGGAGTAATGAAACAATGGATGGTCGTAAACTGCCATTAGTCCTAAGACAAATCACAGTAACCTCACTGCAAGTCTCCGAGAAATTTAGTCATTCATTTAATATATGTCTGGGCATCTCTGGTTCAAGTCTGTCTAGTGATGATGTCAGTGACTTAGGACTACTGCAGTTTGCCATCACCTTTGGAAATAATTGTAATTAATATTTCTGATGACAAAATTAAGAAGAATCAAAAAAGACGTTTTTTGCTTTTCTTTTTTTCTTTTGTCTTAATAGGTATCTGATAGTTGTCCTTTAGCTTTAACTTTTTCTTTAAAGTCCAAAATGTCATCTGTTAGTGATGATCTGTCCTTTGCATGCCTTTGGCTGAGCCCTTGAACCTGGCAAAAATATTTTATTTGCTAACAAGATTATAATTTTGAGGGACAGATGTAAGCAAGACATGATCCCACCACCACATTTGGTATGACTCAGCAAGGCAGTGGAGAGATGACAAATTAAAAAGGGTTTAATTCTAACACTGTTGTCTGGAAAGTGAAGACCTTCAGTTTCACTGAAGTCAGTGGAATTGAGTGCATATCATTTTAGAGATCTGCTAGACCTGATTCTGTTTAATTTTTGTTTTGTGGGGTTGTTTTTTTCTGTCAGTGAGTCAAATCAGAGAGTTTTTGAGGTATTTTTGATTCTGACGTATCATTTTATAGACTCTATCCCCAGGGCTGGCTGTGGATACCCAAAAGAGCCTCAGCTGCAGGAATGGTAAGGGATAGAAGATAAAGCATGCACACTGCCAGTCTGCATTGTCTGAAAACATTGTCATGTCCATAAACACTCTGGACATTTTGAACAAAATATCAAAGACAGCTGGAGGGAGTCAAGCAAAGGAGGGAAACCATGCCAGCACATTCCCTGAGGCACTGATAGGAGCTGGGAAGCTCCTCAGTGTTGAACTCTAGTGCTTGCCTGCAGCTTTGGATGTCTGGGCTACCACAAAGCCATCAGCTTAGCAGAATAAACAGGTGTAGAGCTACCCTCATCTCTACTCCTCCAGCTATGTCAGTCTGCACACGCATTTACTCATGTGAATCATCATCTGGATTTCAGCTGGTTTACTTGTGTGAGTAGTCTCCCATGCAAGCCTATTTGCTGGAGTGACAGATACCATCACAACTAAAACACTTGAAAAGATACTTCAAGAGAAATCCAGTAGGTGGCATAAATAAGCCGTGCGTTTTTTAATTATTTTTTTTTTTAATTTAATTTGTACATGTGTGTCATTCTCTTTCATTCATTCCTTATTTTAATCCTCCTTTAACTTACAGGGAAGCTGAAGTTTTGTCACTTGACTTCTAAAACACGATCCCCCAGGCAAAGTTTTGTATTCAAAGCAGGGGATTTTCTTGATGCTTTCTGGCAGCATATAGGGTTGTTTTTTCCCCCAGCTCTATATTTATATTTCTAACAGTTTCTATTTTCAGATTATACTACCTGCAGGTCTTGAACTGCCTACACCACAACAGAAGGAAAGGCTTTTTTACTGGACATGTATCTGAACCCAAACCTTGCCTTGAAATGCTCAGTATTTACAAGATTTTAAAGACAGCCTTACAGCTGCCCTCTCAGACACTTCTCTGTGATGATTAATATAGAGTGTAGGCACCAGGAGCATTACTCCCAATCAGTGAGATCTGATAAACCACTGGTGGCTTTTGCTGAAAGTCATTTCAGTCAAGCTGAATCTTTCATTGAGACTAAGGATTTTAAGTGCTTCAGTCCTCCTTGCCCCAAAAATGTTTCTGTGGCATGGGCATTTAGGGATAAGGAGTTTTAATGTTGTACTTGGCTCTCAAACTCCTTTTTCTTTTGCGGCTCATGGGGTTTTTGGTTTGGGTTTTAATTTTATTTTTTTTATCTTTGGTTTTTTTTGGTGTTTTGTTTTTGTTTTTGTTTTGTTTTTGTTTTTGTTTTTTGTTGTTGTTGTTTGATAGTTTGCTTACTTGTTTCTTGGGGGGGGGGGGGGGCAGGGTTTGGCGTTTTAAATTTTTTTCCTCTGGTGCCTGGGTGAGTTCACTCTCACTGAGCGAACAATTAAAGCAATTTATAGTGCTGCCACCATTTGGCTATTTGATGCCTTTCCTCAAGTGAGAATGAGGAGTACCTGGGGTGGTGGTCCACAGCTTGCCAAAAATGAAAAAGCTGCCATGCCCATCTCTGCTTTCAAAGTCCACTGTTTTTTAGCAAGGTGGGACAAATTGTGTACTCTTCTGCACCCTCAGATCATGTTGTTTTCTCTTGGCACAAATCCATACACACCGGGAAGACGAGGTGTCGGGGGACCCTTCTCCAAAGGGTGCAAGAAGGAATGTTGGCAGGGGTCAGGGAACAGCATCACATACATCCCAAGGTGGAGAACAGGCCCTCCACAGCAGGTGACATGCCTTAATGGCCACTGAAGCAGAGTGTTTATCCACACTCTGTTTATTCTGCTTATTTTCCCCAATAAGCATGGGGAAAAAGAACCTTCACATCAATAACTTCAGATGAGCCACAACTTAGAAGAGCCACCAGTGATGTGTGCATAAGCAGAAATATTTGTTTGTAAGATACACATCAATCAGAATCTGGAGTTTAAAAATCCAAACATCAGGGCTATGGTAAAAATTACGTAAAAATAAAGAAAGCCCTGCCTGTTACAACAAATGGCTCTTCCTCTTCATGGCTGTGAGCCCAGCCAATGAGATTGGCCCCCACTGCTCAATAAAAACAGGATTCACTGGAAACAAAATTCATGTTGTTACATTATGCCAAATATAATACAAAACCAAAGCAGTTTTCAAGTTCAGTGAAGCAAATAGAATGGAGATGTTTAAAAAATGTGTATGTTTATCATGTTTCCGCTCTGACTAGTTTTACTAATAACATGCATAAAGAAGGGGAAAAAGATTACCATTTTTTACACTAACACCTGCATTGTTCCTTTCCTCATTTTTTCAAGCAAATTGGAGTAATTTCATTGCAGATGTAAAGGCTAAGGAAAAAACACTGTTAGGTCCTTGGAAATTTCAATCATTGTTAATAATTGACTTGTATGGCTGTTTGAAAGCATTATTAGGTCCATCGTATAAAATAGAAGTTAAAAAGTGAGTGTGGAGAAAACCACTGAACTGCTTCTTCTCAGTATTCATTGTTCATTTTAGGCACACTTGAAAATTAATTGGATCCAGTGACTTAGAACATTGAAGACTGTTGCATGACTCATTAAGCTGACATTTCTAACATTCCTAATTCACACAGTAAGAATGATAGAGTCGCATAAGCCATCTATACATTTGAGCTCTTTCATCAGGGTAGGGCTACTGAAGAGAATGCCCTTAGTTCTGAATATCATCATCAATTCAGTTCTAAGACATCTGTAATGGAGCTGAGTTTGATAGACTGCCAGAATGTGAAAAACTAAGCTCCAATGTCTTAAAAATAGGCAACACAATTAACTGCTAATTTTTTATTTATGGTTTTTAATGTTTTGATGGATACAGTTAAATTTCCACTCGACTGAGCAAACTAATTGATATTTAAAGGAAGAAATAGATCATTTCAAATTATAAACCACTTGTGTTATTATCGATGCATTCTCTAAATGGTGCAAGTTTTTATTATTTTGCATTCTTGATCTTCAGCAACTTAAAACTATTGAAACTCTGTAGTTCTGAAGGATGGTTACAGTTGAGGTAATGGAAGTATAGGTTTTGCTACATCAATTTACTATCCATCCAGTTTTTTTATTTGTTATTATTATTTGTTGCTCCTAATTCTGATGCTTAATAGAAGCAAAGTTATTGTTACAATATCTCCTTCTGATTTATTTTCATCTTTTTTTTTCCTTAAACCTAAATATTTTTCACATAATATACTGCTCTCAGGAGAGCATTCTGTGAGACTTCCCATTGAAATCAGTGAATGTAGCACAGATGCTTGAGAGCAAAGTGTTGTGCTGCTCTTCCCCCCGCCTTCTTGCTGTTTCCTGTAGGAAACCTTCCAGATCCACTGAGCAGGGTAGGGGTGTCAGAATTGCTTCTGATGCCTTCAGAGGCTACCTGGAGCAGAGGCTAGACAGTGTTAAAGAAATAAAGTAGGGATTTATTAAAAGGCCTTCAAAGGATTCACCTTGGGCAGTACAAGCACCTGGATGTGGCTCTGCCCAAGCTGGACCCAAGAGAGACACAAGATGGATGACAGGTCACACTTTTTCACTCTTTTCTATGTTTTGGTCTACTTACATTTTGGGGTTAATTGTTCAATTACAGCTTCAGGTAAGTCCCATCCTCTCATATTGCTCTCCTCAATTCATTGTTGTTTATACTTTTGGGGCCTGAAGCTGCAACGGTGTCCCCATGGTTCTTGGGCTGGAAAATGATTGTTTTGTCTAAACTGTGAAGGGAACTTCCTAACTCTTTATATGGAGTTCAGAGTTATCTACCAATGCAGTAAAGAATCTGGAAAATATGAAAGTTAAAACTTAAGGCATCACCTCCAGAAACAGCTGAGCTCTTCTAATTTTTGATTAAAATGTTTTAATTAAAGTCAAATGATGATTACTTAGTCAGCCATGCTGTGAAATGACTTGATGTGAACTGCTGACCTTTTGCATCTCTTAGCATGGGAAAGATGCTTTTTTCTTCACTGTCAGCCAGCTTCTCTTCCCCTAGGGCCTCTCCCATTCCACTCTCCATGCCCCAGAGCCCCCAGGGCAACTGGGCAGTTCAGAGGTTCTCCAAATGCTACATTCTCCAAATGCTACAGACAGTGCATTGGGTCTTTCTGCCTTCAAGGGTTTGTGTGTCCATCCCACCTCCATGCTAGGAATCCAATTCAGAGAAAGGACCTGCGAGATCTGGGTCCCAGGAAACGAATGCCTATCAAGCAAAGCTTTACGTAGTGCTATCAAGATACAGATAATCAGAGCATTTAGTTGGCTTCCTTAGGCAACACTTTTCTTCTATCACTTGTGTGTCGTCAGCAGTGTCGGGGTCGATGATCTCTGTGCATCATATATGCACATTTGGTAATTAAGAGTAATTGAGTTTGTCTTATACTATTGGTGAAAAGCTGGTAAGGAAGATGACACGCTGTTACAAATTATTTCAGCTGTCAAGCTATTAATTTTAATTAGGCTGGCTTTGTCTAGTATCCACAAAGTATCCACTGAGATACTTTGGAAGGTGAAGGAAACGTTGTATAAAAACTAATTAGACACCTTAATTTTCTGTCATTTGTATGCAAACACAGCTATTTGCAGGTGCCAGAATAAAGGTGTTCTGAGCTCAGCTCAATAATCCCAGATAAATGCATGAAAATATTCCCATTGTCTGAGTAAAATATTGTTAAATATCCTCTGAGTTTGAAATTGTAGCAGATAACACATGATGAGATTGAGAACAAAGAATATCTTCTCTGCATGGTTGTTTAAGTCATTATTTTCTCTTACCTGTTTTCAAGAAACCAAGGCATGGAGATTGCCTTTTCACTAGAAGGCAGTTTCTGTGCATTCACAATAATGACATCTAGGAATATTGTTCATTAGGCACCTAAGGTAAGTAGGGTACACCTCTAGTATTGCCTGAGTCTCTCTTATAAACATAATAGCCCATAATTCGTCTCTGCGGGACTCACTGTGTTCTACTGTCTGAATGATATATACCTTAAATACCTGCCTGGATACTCACTCTGCTTTATGGCCCATCAGCTTGCTGATGTTTGGTCCTCTGGCTGAAGAACACACACCAACTTTGAGTAGCTATTTATTCTTATGTTCAGTGAGATCCCACCTCACTGTTTTCCCACCTTTTGTTTTTCAAAACAAACTTGAGGAATAAAGTGGAAATTACACATACTGACACATACATCCCTCCTTTCAAAAGTTTGTATACCTTTGCCTATACCTGTGCAGTGGCTACTAATTCAATGTTAAATTAGAGAAAATACTTGAGACCAAGATTTGCATGCATCAGGTTGTACATGTAGCCCGGATATGTTAGCAGTTGAAAGGGGATTATTAAAAGAGGAAGAATGAAAGAAATAATGCCAGAATACTAAAGCACACAAACAAAACCCCAACCCCTAAAAGAAACGCATAAACAAAACCCCAAACCCCAACAAACCTCTGTAACTAACTGGTCAGAGAATCTAGTTGTCTGCCTCTGCATGCCTGCAGCAATGTTGGATTTATCCTGTCTGCAGAGGTCTCCCCACTCCACAGAAAATCACGGGGGAGGCTGAGGCAGACCAGGGAGGGGGAGCAGCCAGCATCTGTTAGGTTGCAGCTGGGCTGTCCATCAGATCTACAGGGCATAGTGGGAAGGCACTAGATTTTGTCCACCCTGCTTAAAGGAGGCATTCACAGTCATATCTACAGTGTGTTTTCAGAAACTCATAGGCATACCCATTTTCAAATGCATGTGTCTCTTCTTTGTTTTCAATTCTTTCTATTCTGACCAAATAGGAGCTGTGCGAAGGCCAGAATAGGCGGTTGCCATATGAGACAAAGATGGAAAAAAACTCAATATTAATTCAAAAACTCACCCAAATTTCCCAAGAATCTGGTTTTGCAGAACTAACCTAGAGAACTTTCTGTATCTCTTTGCCTGTCTCTTTGCAAACCATCCACATGGTTTATTATTTCAGCATTCATATAATGTGAGATGTTCTAAGTTACTTATTTACAGGATTTATCTCTTATAAAAACAAGCCTACCCTTTTAAACTTCTTCCTTATTTTCAGCTTCCAACTTCTTAGCAGCTGTTGTTTGTTCTATTGAGGGTGGCAGACTTTGGATCTGTCTGCTGGGACACACTGACTGTAAATGGTGTCAAGTTGCATTACATCTTCCTGTAATGTGTCGGGTGCCTCCGCTGCATCTGAAATGGACAAAAAATGCACAGACCATTTTTTTGTTCTCATCACACTGCCAATTCTTATTTAAGCAGCTCTCTGGGAAGTTCTCTTTCAGCATTACAGATTTCCAGCTCTCTGTAGTGCCCACAAATTTATAACCTTTTTCCTCAGTTGCTTCAATCTGGTTTTGCTAAAACAAGCCTCATTTTGTCATACTGTGTATCTAATCTCCCCCAATCTCTTTGTACAGCTTTTCTGCTCACAATTCTCCCAAATCAGCTTCCACTGCAGAAGGCATTAACATGTTTCTTGCTCCTCCTGCTAGGCAAGTGATGCAGATTAAGCTGCCACAATAAAGGGCTTCTGAACAGATGTATCTGGTTGGACTGGAAAATTCTCATGAGAAATTTGCAAGAATAAGTGCATGGTGGTGGAGTGGGGGCAAACCATTTCCAGGGCCAGCCCCTTCCTGCTCAATATCGAGGGACTGCAACTGTCTGACTCCCAAGTCTCACTCACGCTTGGGTAAAGTTGCCTTTCCAGCCCCAGAAAATGCCCAAGAGCAATGCAGGGGTGCTGCTGGATGATTGCCAGACACAGCAGGTGGCTTTTCATGCCTCAAAGAAAGGTGGGATACCATAGGCAGGAAGTAGAGCAGGATTTTTCCTAATCTGCCTATTCCACCATGACAAATGGAATCTCATGCAAATGAAATCTCATGTCTTCATCTCAGTTTAGATAATGTGGGTCAGTGAGCAGCACAGCATTACTGGGAGAGCCTGAGCTACCCTTCCAGCTCTGCAGTTAGCCAAAGCTCTAGAGAACACAGCAAGGGCTCTTTCTGCAGCAGTGCTGAAACCATTAAATGAAAGACTGAAAAAAAAAATTACCGGTACATCTAGAAATACCTCTTTGTTACTTACATTCAGATCAGCATTTAGAGATTTCAAAGCATATTGAAAAAAATTTTACTCTTCATGTTATCTAAATAATAATGCTGCAAATGACTGTAATGGTGTTTGGAGCACATGGACATTGACGTTTATCATTCATGGCTGAATGTATTTAATTTTACTGTGTTTAAGTATAATGAGGCCCTTATTTACAGTTCTCTGCATAGAAGTCTTTGAAGGGCATTTTTGTATTGCAAGAAATATTTTAAAAGGCATTTTATTTCTTCTGGTGTTGGCTAACCAAACATTCACAGATATGGTTCTCATGAGGAATGGCTATCACTCACCCAGTGTCACAGGGTGAAGTAGCAAAGCACCGGTGGATAAAATGATAAAGAAAGGTCAATCAAGCTTGCCTGCAGTGTCCCCACTTGCTGTAAGGCCCTAGTTGAAGTACTCACAGCTGGTACCAACTGCCTAAAGACTCCTGTGTTCCTAATGACTCTCTCATTCCTGAGATCTCTTCAGGGATGATGCATAGGGTGGGAGTTTTGGTGTGTGGAAACATGCTTTTTCTTTCAACAGGAAGAATTAAAAATAGTTAAGGAAACAGAACACGAACAACAAAAGTTTTGAGAATTCATTAATCACCTATAGTAAGGAACCATCTGATATAATGATACAGGTTTGTTTTAGTGGGTTTATATGGCCAGGTTTTGGTAGCAGGGGTACTAACACGGTGCTTATGTGAGAAGATGCCAGACTCTTCCCTCACATCCAACCAAGCCAGTACCAGTGGCTCCAAGACCTACCCACTGCTAGCCAAGGCCAAGCCCAACGACGGTGATAGCTCTTTGAGCATAGTATGTATAAGAAGGGGAAAAGCTGTTCAGCAACAGCAGCCGGAAGAGATGAGTGATAATATTTGAGAGAAACAGCTCTGCAAACACCAGGGTTAGTGGAGAAGGATGGGGAGGAAGTGCTCAAGGTGCTAGAACTGAGATTCCCCTGCAGCCCCTGGTGCAGCCCATGGTGAGGCAGCTGTGCCCCTGCAGCCCATGGAGGTCCATGGTGGAGCAGAGATCCACCTGCAGCCTGTGCAGGACCCCATGGCAGAGCAGGTGGATACACAAGGGAGGCTGTGACCCTGTTGGAAGACCACTATGGAGCAGTCTCCTGGCATATCATGGAAAAATGAGCCCATGCTGGAACAGGTTTGTTGGCAGAACTTGTGATCCTGTGGGATACCCACACTGGAGTGAAGAACTGCAGACTATTGGAAGGATTAATGGTGAATTTGTGGAGGACTGTCTCCCGTGGGATAGATTCCAATGCTGGAGCAAGGTAAGACAAAGGAGAAGCAGCAGAAGCAAATTAATGTACTAACTACAACCCTCATTCCAGTCCTCCTGTGCTGCTGATGGGGAGGAGGCAGAGAATTCAGTAGTGAATTCGGGCCTAGGAAGAAGGAATGGGCGAGGGAAGGTGTTTTAAGATTTGGGGGTTATTTTCTTGTTATTCTATTCTGGTTTGATTGGCACTAATTTAAACTAATCTCTCTGTTTTCCCTGTGACAGTAATTGGTGAGTTATGTCTCCCTGCCCTAATCTCAACCCACCAGACTTTTTTCTCTCTCTCCTTGACCATCAGAGGAGGGGAGTGGTTAAGTTGTTTTGGTGGGCATCTGGTGTTCAGCCAGGATCAACCCACCACAGATGTATACAGCCGTAATACAACACTACTTTGAGCAAGACTTACGTACTTTGCTTTTGTTGGCTAACAACCTGGCAGGAAAACAGATGTACTCTTTTGTAAACAACTTTAAGTTGTTAGAATCATCTTTGAAAAACAAAAAACCGTCAACAAAATCCTGTTAGTGTTTCCTGATTAGTTTCTTAGAGAGAGGTTCCCAAATATTTGTACGAGTAGCATGAAATCCTGCAGGTCTTTCAACAGCACTTTACTGTCCAGTGGTATTCAAGGTACTGATATACTGGATGATGTTACACAAACTAAAACCAACCAGGTGGCTCAGCTTTAACCAGGCACTTCTGTTCAGTGTATGTGTGCACAATGATACTACAGCCAAAGTGAAGTAAGGCAGGAATTTTTAAATTTATTTCCCCAGGCATTGCATTAAGTTGTGGATAGTAAAAGCTAATGCTTTCACAATTCCAAACTGAAATACAAAACAAACCTGAAACTGGGTACCCCTTTTCTCTAATCTCACTGTGGCCATTTCTAAATGCATTTAGAATGGCCATTTCCATTGCATTTAGTGCAAAATCCTCCTTGCAGCTCTTCCAGCATGGCTCCTTGGCCCCTTACTTCCGTCCCTTGTCCCACAGCAGGCTTTCAGGGACAGGCCCAACCATCACCATTTGAACTGAACCACTGAAAGCATTTCTTTTTAGTGAGGAGATGTTTGTAGTTAACACACCTGGGTGCAAGAAGAGCAGGAAGGGATGAAGTTTATAGACCTGCATGCAGGCACAGTCCACTGAGGAGAGCTGTCTGCAGCTGCAATAAGAGCATGAATGCTCTTTTGGCCAGCTTTGCTGGTGTCTTTCAAAGGCAGGAAGATGCCTGTAATGTTTGGGTTGCTTCCCTTCCAGGAAACAGCTAGTGCTGTGTGTTAGGAATTGATGCCAAGGCTTGCATTAATTCACACCATGGTTGAACTGGACTTCTAACAGACAGACTTCCCAGCCAAAAGTATGAGACACCAGGAGAAATGGACTAAAAAGCTATTTATAGAATAACTTGAGTTCTTCCAGCTGTATCAAGAAGATAAAACCTCTGAAAGTATGTCTTTCAAAAAACACTTTCTTCAGTTGTTGATTTTAAATAAATATTTTGTTGGCTAATTTCCATAATGTAAAATTCCATACCAGTAAATCTCACCTTTAAAGTGACAGACTCACATAATGTATGACAATGTAACTAGAAAAAGACTGAGACATATTTTACAATCTTGAAAAAGTGCCAGTCTCATATATATTCACTGACAGAGTTCAAAGGTGATGACAACATCATTCTTGGATATACCGAGAGTCAATCATTATCTGACCTGAAAAACAAATGCCAGTGAGGGTGCGTAGGGGGAGCTCAGGTCAGAGCTGGTATGCATGGTAAACCCCTTAATCCCAGCACCAGTGATAAATGCCATCCAGCATTAGTAGGTGGAATTAAACTTGGCTTGCAGAGGGCATCAGTGGATACAAACACTTTTGGGAGCCTCTTAACTATTTCCTGGGGAAGGGCCCAACTTCCACAGTATGAACTGTTTCAGGTGTCACCTCTTGGAGCTGGGAGAACCATTTAAGAGAATGGAATTCTAAAGGAAGTAATTATTCTTATTTTTCACTTCTTATTTTTTTAAGTGCTTAATTCATTAGGTCTACCCTAATAGGATTTTTAACTAGAAATTACATTCAGTACTTTAGTACAACAGTCATGCTAATTTTGTTCTTTTTACCTGTATTCACTAACACATCCAAAACTTTGGTTCCTTTTGTCAATCTTCCTGATATGGCATACCACAATAGCCTACATCACCATACAACTAAAACTGGGGTCACTTTTTTTAACAAGGCATTTTAGCCCAGAAAAATGAGCTTCTGGGGCGAAACTGAACATTGCACAGAAATGCAAAGTCCACAGCTTCATCTAACATTTTTTGAAGCTCTAGGCATTTAGTCTCTTTTGCTTACTGAAAGAAGGTAAGTGTCACCAAAATAAATCCAGACACTCTAAGTTGTATAGTCTGACACTTGTATGGTGTTAGGGTGGTCAGATTCCTGTACAAATTTCTGTCACTTAGAAAATGTTTTAATTTCTGATATACCAATTGTATTCAGGACTGGGGGAGGAGAAAACAAAAGAAAAAAAGGAAGGAATGTTTATTTTACATTACTTTCCTTATGCTTTTGTTGCAGGTAAAAAAAAAAGTATTAAAGTAATTTTGGTGATTCTCCCTGTGTCATTAGTCACCTAAACTACTGGACTAATTGATTTAAACCCTTCTATGATAGCTGCACATCCAGGAGTCCCATCATGCCCAGTACTACCATTGATTTGTGGAGGGAAAGACAGAAATCTGTTCCCACATGGAAAATAACAGTCCAGTCCCTCTGCTCTGGAAAGCTATTATTCATGGGCATTTCACATTAATTTTTCAGCTGCATTATGTACAAAGAGGGGGTTAGGCTACATTATGTATAAATAGCATGTGCAAATGAAGCTCAGTACCACAGCAACAGAGATCATAGTTTAAAAACTATTTTTGGGGCAAAGACCTATTAGACATGTTACTAATTAACCTATTTCCTACAGCAATACAGAGGCACTACTGAAGAGGACATTATCACATAGCTCAGCATACTCTTCATCGAAGTTGGACTTTGGAGCATAATCTGCATGCTTTAAAGCTGCCATCATAGTGTCAGAATCACAGCATTATCTCAAGTTAGAACAGACACATAAGGTCCTATTCCCTGCTCCTCTAAAGATTACCTAAAACAGCTGTAATTATATACAAGCCAGAATGAAATGTGTGGTCACTAACTCCCTTAAAAAAGCACAAGTAATCTAGTTTTGGTCAACCCAATGCTAAATAAAAATTACATTCTTGGTAAAACTGAAATTAGAAACCTCTTTGATCTCCAAATTCTGTTCTGGCAGTATGTTTCTCTTCTAAATAAGAATTTAATCCATGAGATACAGGCAAGCATGTATTAAGTAAGTGAACTGGGTTTTCTGTAAGATTAGATTAAGTTCTGGAGAAAGATTAAAGCAGTCATCCATTTTCTCCACTTCTTCAGCTTGATTTGTTTATCTTGAGTCCTCGAGTATGTATTTTAAACTCATGAAGACAAAAAAAGATTATCTTGACTTTGCTTTCTAGACAGTTGTTCAAACTGGGGCAGGAGATGGCAGATCAACAGATCTGAAAAAGGCTCAAAAGCAACTCTTGCCATGCCCAAGCCTGGGAGATCCAACTTGGACTAATTCTGTTTAATGATAAAACCACCCAGATCTTAAGTGAATGAGGAATTCATTGGGAAGCTTGCAGTGCTGTTGTGCACTATGTGTTACACAATCTCAGCTTATTGGGTGGATGCCTGTGTGCAGCACCCTGCTATACAGGACAGCCTGCACCCACTGACTCCTGACAGATGGCAAAGTAAAGTGAGGGAGATTTATTTTTCTGGTGGTGGCTTTTTTTTTTCATTTGGTTTGCAGCTGCTGCTCTTTGCTATCAGTCTTGTGTCAGACCTTACTTTCACAGTAATTTGGCTTGCTGGGTGACGTGCCTCTATACCTAGCATGTAGGATCCAGGTGAGAGAACATACACACATTAACAGATGCTAAGTGAAGAGCGAGAAGAAAAGTTGGCCGGAGAGGTGCAAGAGTAAAAACTGACTGATGTCAAGGGGCAGGGGGCTTGTTTGGGACCACTGTGCTATGTCTCCCCTGGCAGAAATACTTCAGGTGCCCTTCGCCCAGGAGACACTCCAAGCACTGGAGTACTAGGCTGGCACTGGTTATCACACCTGCAGTGCTGGGGCAAACTATGTCTGGCTCACAGAGACCTCTTGGCATGCTAAGTCACCAAGTCAATGTAGGCCAAGTGAGAATGGCTTCAGTGGGTCCCTGTTTCAAAAGGACTGTGTAGGAAAAACCGTTTGGTAAGGAATCAGGGAGAGAAAGACAAAGGACAGAGAGTAACAGGACTGTTCAGATCGCTTGAAGGAAGGCATGGAGGTGTATTTGTCTCATCAGGTAGCTCAGAACTGACAAGGATACACAGGCAGTAGCTTAGGACTTGCTTCCATGCCATCCAAAATGCACTCCCTTCACCAAGTTGCCAGGACTGTTTTTACGATAAAGCTCAAAGGCTTTTACTTCAGCTAACTACTTTTCAGCTCAAGTAAACTGCTTGAACACAGCCCTTCAAAACCTCCCCAGGATGCTTCACACAGCTGAGAGAGATCACTTCTTAACCAAACAGCAAAGGGTGCAGCCTGTGCAAGACAATCAAAGGCCGATCATCTTAGGCTAAGTTCTTCCAGTCAGCAGGAAGAACCTCATATGGGCACTGTCCAGTCCTCCCTGCCTTGATTTACCAATTTATCTTGTTTTCCTGCGGCAGCTGTAAAGTACAGCATTTTTGGATGATGACAAATCACAAGTAAAACAAGAGAGGAGTAAAACAGCATAGTGAAATTTTATTCTGAAAATATGGCAAGAGTCTAAGGCACTTCAAACATTTCAATACACTTGACTAAAGTGAATGTGACAAGGTAATAGCATTCCATAAATACGCACCAAGAACTACACTCAGTTCCACTCAAGGGGAATATACAGCTGGTACCTCTAATTTTATTCTCCAATAAACATGTATGGAGCTTATAGACTGAAACAGTTAATAAAAATATGGTAACAGGACATGTAATTCTTCATGTAGGTTTTAATTATTAAGGAATATAAAATGTTGAAAATACTGTGTGAGTTAATTTTATAGATACTAGTATCTTTTATATAAAAAGTTATACATTATCCCCAATTAGCAACAACTTATTTAGTGAACTTCAGACCTGACAAGAGGCTCTATCCCCAATACCTACCCACTCACCCACCAGCTCAAGATCCACGGAGCTGACTACGTAAGCAACTGCAATTTCCAAATTTCCAAGTAATTAAAACATGAAAATCATGTTGGAATGAAATTTATGAAAAGTTTACTGTGACGAAGTCTATGCACAGTATATATGTTTTATAATCACTAAAAATAAGCCACTGGGACACCCCTGCATGGATAGCTTTAGAACTCTTAGTCAGCACATAACATAAAGAAGGATAATCTACAACGAAGAAAAACAGGATTTATGCCAGTGTACAGAAAGATGAGTATGTGAGCAAAAGAACAGTTCTGGCTAAGGTTCTCCACAGAGCACTACTTAACTAATATGCTTGCTTCAAGTTTACAGTTTTCTACCCTTAAAACTAGATCTCTGCTTTGACTTCGCTGGTGAGTTCAGGCACAAGACAATTACATTCAGTATCTGTCTCAGTAAAACAGTGACATTTAGCAGCTTAAAGATGGCATAGAGATTTTTTACAGATATTTATACGCTACTACTCAAATGTGGCTCTGTGGGTGGGACCAGGAGATGTCCTTCTGCTAAGCCTAGGAGTGCCCTAAAAAAGAAGAAAGAAAAGTTAATCAAAGAGAAATTATTCCAGCCAGCTGATAGAAAACACAACAGTCAAGAGTTACTCTGTTCAATTCCTTACCTTTAATTGTACAGATAATTTCTTTTTTTTTTTTTTTTTAATTTTAGGAAGGAAAGTGCCAGCTATCATAGAGCCTACAAACTGTAAGTGCATACTGTTTAGACAGTGAGGTGTTTAGCAGCAGTTTATCAGGAGAGTGAGTCAGGGCTAGAGGAGAGGTGGATAGCTGCCAACACCTAGAACTAGCTATGTTTCAGTTTCCATGTCAACAATTACCATTAAAATGATACAATACCACCTCTGCACACTAGTCAGGATCTGTGAACCTTGCTAGTGAGCTATCTGTACCCCTTGGTAATTAGCATGAGAAGCAGGAACTGTCCCTCAGCCAGGCTTCAACCTTGTGCAGTCAACATGTACTTTAGAAAGTACATTCCACTTAACAGCAAGAAATTGTCTTGAGAATGAACTCATAATTTCATGTGCTGTACTGCTATACAGCTGCCAGAGAGTAAATTTTTTGTTTACATTTCACCATTATGCTCAACAACATCAAGTTAAAACATAACCTTGCAAGAGATTGTGTACTAACCGGTGACTGGGTTTTGGAAAAGTTGACGTGGGCATAGAGGAGAACCGCTATGTCCTTATGTCCAGCTTCCAGGGCAATTGAAAGTGCTGTGCTGCCATCCTGAGACAAGAAAGGAAGAAACAAGAAAATTAGCGCTTGTATGCTTTAACAGCTCTCTCAAAAGCCCCATCAGCCCACAGAGAGGCGAAGGTATTAAGTGGAGGCCATACTGCTCATACAGACAGGTTAATTTAGAGTCTTGTTTAATTTCTTTTGTTTTAAGCCTTGCACTGCTGTTTTATGAGGTAGTCCAATTGTCAAAGCCCCATAATTTCTCTAAACAAGGAGTCTCGATTATTGCTGTGGAAGAATGAGCACACTATTATCACAGTAATGTTACATGTAGTGCTGTGTAAGACCAGAAGATTGAGCTATCTCAGAGAAACTACAATGTCAGTAACAAGTAGAAGAGATGATAAGGGAGGGGAAAATGCTAGTCAAGTATAATGATAATTGCTGTGTTTAAATTATAATTGTTGTGGTATAGCTCCCATCAACACTAAGAGAAATTGCATTCATAATTCCACCCGCTCCTTGATGGAAGTCTAAACACAAACAAATGGACTTTCCTAGTCATATACTGCCACCTCTGTTTTTCATAAGATACCAATGCTTTCAGAAACCACAGCTATTGAGGGTTCTAGAAGCAAAAAGTGCTTTAGCTGAGAGTATTTTACTGATCTGCTGTTTTTCCTTTGGACCATGTTTGGTCCAGGAAGACACAGATGTCAGGCAACCTATGATGTGAACTTGGTACTTGGTTCATTGCCTGGCTTTTGGCTCTTGCACACAGAAGTCTCTACAGTAAATGCCAGGATTTGAAATGTCTCACAGGGATGGAGCACACATTCCAGCCCCTGCTGTAGCACTGGTATTGGAACGGTTGGCACCAGTTTTTAAGTGGTAAGCCCTTTTTCCAGCATGGGACACATTGTACAGCATCCACAAGGAAAGTCTTCTTATGGGACTAAAGAGAGCAATTACACATAAATCTAATTGTCCTGGACAGGGAGCTAGAAAGAGCTGTCTACTCCAATGCAATAAGGCATGATAAATGCACAGCTAACACTCTCCAGTCAACACAAGTTCTTAAAGAGAGGTGCTGAATCACTGCGACACACATTAGCAAGATCATGCTCAGCTTATGACTGATCATGCAGACTGGAAAAGCATCATTGTGACACTCAGAATAGCTAGGAGAATGCTAAAAATCTCAATCCCACAGCACAGACAAATCTGTAAATAAGCAGCAGTCAAACAGTGCTCGGGAAACTATTGAAGTGGCCACAGGAATAATTAAGTATCATGTCCCCTTAAAGACTGTAATTATTGATTTCATATCTGATAGTGCTAACAGCATCCAAGCAGCAATAATCTAGATTGCTCCTCAAAGTTTTTGTTAGACTGAGGTCCTCTTACATTTTCCTCTCTGGACAGATTTTCCACATCGTTAGCACTATGAGAAACTGAGTTGTCCCCTGCAGCACGTGGGTAAATGTAGAGAAATGATGTCCTTGCCTCACTGCAACAGCTTCAACAAACAACCACCCACCACCTTCCCAAATCCCAAACCCAGGCTGCATTTCAGTGTTCAGTGGTAAAGCAGTATGAAGAAAGGGAAAGTATGCAAGAAATGTTGTTAACAAGAACAAAGCAGTGGCAAGAAAAAGCTAAGTCAATGTCTTCAAGCTTGAGATATCTATAGATCGAATTGTTGCTGACAGCATAGTCTGCAATGGTCCCTGCAAAAAAGAAATACACAGGTGTCTCACTTGGCACTGCAGTCACAGTCTGTATCCATTTATTGTCAAGACAATGTAGCTTCACACATAAGACTGAGCCTATAGTCTCAAAAGTCATGGTGTTAGAATAGTGTGAACATGCTTTCAAGAGAATTGTAGGGCTGATGATCGCCACAGGCACAGAAAAGCAACACAGTGTCACCAGCTAAAGTCCTAACTGAAAAGGACTTTGAAAGGAGGAAGGAAAGTGAGAGGGAAAGATATTTTACATGAGCTAACAAATATTTTTTTTGTGTTCTGGCCACTAAACACCTACGGTTAACCACAGAAATTGCTACCAGGTAGTCTTTTAGAAAAGTAAAAATACTAGCCAAATAATCACAGCATTTGCTACTAATTAAGCAGAAGATTCATGTGGCTGGTACTCTGGCACTCTGAGTCAGACATTCACGAAGCAGATTTCAGAAGCACTGAAAGGCAACTCACATTGTCCTCCAGGGTGCTGTTACACCCAGGCTGAGCCAGCAGAAGCTTAACAATCTCCACGTGTCCATGCTCACTAGCGCACATCAGCGCTGTAGAGCCCTCATCATCCTGGATATTGACATCTGCACCACAGGCCAATAAAGCTTTAACCATGTCTATCCGGCCATGACTCACAGCTAGCATCAGTGCAGTCTGACCAGCCTGCAGGGAGAGAAAAGGAAAGCCCAAATAACTACCGAGACAATCAGTGACAAAGCATAAACGCTTTTTTTTTTTTTTTAACTCTGTGTTTTTTCTGCAGGGGAAAAGAAAAATTGTTATTTTAAACAGCACTCTCAATGCTTTGATTGCCATTATTTAAATACCTTCTGTGGATTATATATCCCACATTCACATAACTATTTATGTGAATTAATGGAAGATATCCAATCTATTTTCAGACATCTGTAGTTTTTTCAAAGGAGCTGAATGCTGAAGAATGTGTAAATGGTGCCCAAAATTCTGTGATAATTCTTTCACACAATGATCAACCTTCATTTCTAGAAGAGATCTGGACCTGAGGCTCATCTATTCTTCCACAGTTCCATTTTGTATATAGCAATCAAAAGCATACATAAAAACCCCACAGATGATGAAAGCAAATGACAGCAACATTTGAACCAATAAGAGCAGGGATGGGAGCATGGAAGGAACAATAAAAAGGCACAGGAGTACAGTAGTGAGAACTGTGCCTCATGAACCATTTGACTGACCTGGCTGGCTTTAGCATTCACGTCCCCACAGCTGAACAGTTCCTCTACTATCCTCATGTCCTTCTCTGCTTCCACAGCTGCAAGCGCAGCAAGCATGATGGGGGTATAACCAGCCTTGTTCTGATGATTTACATTACAGACATCTGCAGAGGGATGACATAATTTCTTCAGAAAGCAAGAACCCAAAAAAGCAGTAATTGTGCTAATCAACTGAATAAACTGTCAGTAGAGCAGCCTAGAAAAAGAAAAAAGTAGCAACTGCTCTCACAAGGGATGCAATTCAAGGAAAAGCAGAGAAGAAAAAAATTAACAGAGGAGCTCTTGAGCCAGAGAAAAAAAGAATTCTTTTGTACTAAGTGTTAAGACACGAGAGAGCACAAAGATATTGTATATGTTATCATTTAGGACATTATTTATGCATTATTTTTTTCCTTTTGTAAAAGCAAGTGGTCTGAAATTTAGCATGATATTCAGAAACACTATCAGGAGAGTCCTTAAGCTCTTCTTCCAAGGGCATCCATACTGCAGAATAGAAGTGGTCCAGCAACATGATCAATGGAAAAAGATATTTCTCTTCAGCACAAGCATTTTCCTGCAATTAGTGTTACTTTAAAACTCTGCAAGTGGACTTCAATATGTTTTGGAGCTGCCAAAAAATACCCCTTTAAATTAAAGACTGCTGCCAGTTCTACAGTGTATTTGATGACAAACAAAATTGCTCTGGGAACAACTACAGGCAAGTCCTTTGGTCAGTGCCAGCAACTGACAAGTGTTCTCCTTTTTCTTCAAACCTTGCCTCCAGTCAGTCTTTGTTCCTAAAATCCTGCAGAAATTCAGCAGTGCTGAATTGGTTATTGGTTTACTGGGCAGCAGGCTCTTCAGTGTGCTCATCGTATTGGATAGTAGAGACTCAGATTCACATAGACACTATCTGTAGACTAGAGGTTAAATTGCACCACAGATATCTTAACAAGCAAAAATGTTTTAGGAAATTCTTCAGACTTATGGCCAAACGATCTTTATTTTTTCAGTCAAAAGAACATTTCAGATGTAATTCAACTGCATATACTGCAATTTTTTTCATGTTAAATGGACATCAGTGATGATATCTTATAACCAGTAGACCAATACCACTTTCAGAGATCATTTCTATGAAGCCACTGAAGCCAGAGAACACAACACACTGCTACATGCATTACAACCTGAGTGATGAATAACTTTTAGAAGTGGTGTGCTCCTACTCTGACAAGACTATTTCAGCAGTGTGTTTTCTGAGGTCACATTTAACTCCTTTTCTCTACGGCTAATGAGGGAAGCTGTTCTCCTTTTGGCCTCTTGGTGACTCTGCTTCATGCTGTGGAGGATTTGTTCATCTCATCTTGTCCACTCTTCTCACCAAGCACAGACAGAGTTCTTGGCCTAAGAATCTGCCTGTGATATAACCACACTGCAAAACTGACCACAGTGACCATTCAGACACAGTTCAGAGGAAGATTGTTGAAACCTGATGGAATCTACTTATTTGCAAACATTTCCCAAGCTCCGGCATAAGCAGTCATCTCCTGCAGAGAGAACTCGCTGGAACTAGTAATGATTGTTACACTTTACAGGTAACGCTCCTCGTGCTTATAGGCATACACTAGCTGCCATAACCTACTGGAGACCTGACTTCCAGCAAGAGATGAGCATGTTCCTGCTATTCTGAGACACCTAGGGAAGCAGAGGGGCAGCTCCCTCCCACCACACTGTGCTGCAGAGCCAGCCTGGCCCGTTCACGCTCCTGACATTCCCTGCATTCCCCTGCTGTGACTCACTCTTCCCAAACACAGACTGCCTTCAAAAGGATCAGAGATTTCAAAGTGCTCACTTTCCTCTTGAGGACGTCTCTGCATGTGTGACGCATGTGCTAGGTTATCAAAGCTGAGATTTTTATCATTCATATCCTTGTTTATCTGATGCTACCCTCGTGGATTTATGAATATTGCTTGGCTTACGCTCCAGACATGTCATTGGCCTAGTTAAGCTTTCACAACCAGCTGTGACAGGCTTTTTAAACTAGTTTAGAGAAACAAACTTTACTCAGAGAGCAAAACTAGGATTAAACATATTAAACATCCAGCTTGGGACCAATTTCAAGGTGTGATACCTTCTGCTGGATGCCATCTGGCACACTGAATGTGGGGAGCATATCCTCCAGAGTCTCCCCTTTGCCACTACCCTTTCTGCACATGTGTTGCAAGAGGATCAAGAAAAGGAAGCAACAAAAGCAATCACGTGAAACAGCATCAGATTGCTTATGGACAGGAAAATGTCCTTTGTGACAGAATGGCATATTGCTGCAGTTTCTCAGGGAAGTAACCTAGATGAGTCAATGTGATGGCCAGAAAAAACTTCTGCCCCGCTCTAGACAAAGCTAGCCTAGTTTGTGTGTTTAAGATGGTATTTATACCTCAATGCATCTTTCCCCATCACCACCCTACAAAGTGCTGAGCAGCAGCTGTGCTGCCTCCAGAGAAAACTGCTGGAGACTGGCACTGCTGAACTTGGGACTACAGTCCAACAGTCAGGAATCTAACTATCTATCTCAACTCTGTATATAATTTACTTACGTGGTTTTTTAACTTCTTCAAGAAGCATCACCTCCAAAGCTAGTACTAGAAACAAAGATTCTAGACTACCTAAGTCAGCCACCATGTAACTGTTAATAGTTAAAACACCTGCTGGAAGAAGACCAAACTTGGCCTCTAGTCCATCATGAATTTCACCCATGAGAATTGCAAAACCAAGAATGATTTAAAAAGAAAATAAAGCAAACTTACTTGCATCCAGAAGAAGCTTCACAATTTCAAAGTTAGAATGTGAGACACTGTAATGCAGAGCTGTGTTTCCATTTCCATCTGCCATGTTGATGATATGTCTGAGGACAGCAGGAGAAATCTCTTCAAAAGCAGTTATGTAGTCGCCAACCATTTCAGGGACAGCTGACTTCTGACTTGAGACACGAAACCACTCATGCTGGATGGTATTTAAACAAAACCTCTGCCAAAACCAAGACAGAAAAATTGGACAGTCTATTTAAAAGGTTTTCCATCTCATAAGTCAGCAATCCAGGTCAAGTCTTTTTTAGTCCAATGTGAGAAGAAAGTATTCACATCACAAACAAGATGTACAGACTGAAGCTTACCCTCTGACTAAAGCCTGCTTTAAAACACCTGACTTCCACCTCTGAGGGCACGGAATTTTAGGGTGAGAATACTCCCAGAATTAACAATTATCAAATACTGGTGACCAGAAGAAAAGCCTTGCGTAATGATTTCCATGAAATACTTCACTATTATAAATCATTTATAAACAGTTTATAAATCACTGATAAACTAAGACCTTTTCACTGGACTTTAAACAACAGCATGCTAAGTCATTTAAGCCCAGTTCTGAGGCACAAATTTTCAAATGCACAAGCTATATGAGAATTGGCTGGACAGCAGTTCTGAAGACGACAACCTGACCATTATAGATGATTACAAACTCATATCACATTGTAATGTAAAAGGTAAATACTGTTTTAGGGTGAACAAACAGATTTACAGCTTGCATGCCAGGTGGTGAAGTCCCTTCTTTCTGCCTAGTACTGTGAAGACAATACTTGGACTATTTTGTCTGCTCTGATCACAGAAGAACACAAAATATTTAGTTGAAACACTTTCAGAGATAAGCAGCAAGGATGAACAGACATCAAAGAAATCTGACCCACTGGACAGACAAGGAGGACTGGAGATGCTCTGCTGAAAAGAACCGCTGGGCAAACTGTGTAACATTTGTTGCAGAAAAAAAGGAAAATAAGGAAGAACCTGTTCTTCACCTGAAGGCTGGCTGGCTGTAGTAATAAGAGATTTGAGTTGCAATGAGAAGATGCAGGCTACACATTCAGGATAAACTTTCCCATGGGTATGGACTGAGAGTGGGGGAGCAGGAGCCTCTCAGGCCAGGTGACTTGTCTGTTGTGACAAGGTAGGTAGAGCTGATCTCACCGTGAGCCAAGGTTTCCACAGACACCACTAGCTCTGACTTTGAGACACTTTCTCTAACCTGGAAGGACCCACATCTTTCTCATAAACCCTTCTCTGCAAGGTGGCCAGTAAATTTAAAGGCAATTTTCCAGAGAAGACACTCAGAAAGTTTATCTAGTCTCTAGGGAGAACACACCAGTAGCTTTAGAGGTGCTCTGTGTTTGGCAAAGAGAAAATAATCTACACACACCAGTGCTACCTATGTATCTGTATTTCATAAGCACTTCAACAGAATATTTTACATCAGTAGTACTAGAATATGATGTATGTATTCTGTGAACACAGAGAGTTAAAATGCAAAGGTGGCCATAAACTGACACAACAGAACTTTTTTTATTTATTTACTTATTTCAGGCCATCCTGAGTGCAAAATACCACTAAGAAACTATTTTTAGTCACAGTATCACACATTATTAAATAAACAACTCACTTTTTAAATTCAGTTAATCTATCACATTCAAAAAGGTGCAGTCCACAGCTCTTTCTGGTGTAAACAGCAGCTACAAGAGCTGAGTGTGTTGGGAGAGGCTGGGACAACTTACACAGATCCTTAGCTATACTGACATTTAACCTGTTTGGACAAGACTTTTTTATTAGCAGACAGACAGAGGACAAGAGCTGATTAGTCTGCAGCTTCTACCTACAAACCACTGCTTGTGCTGGAAAACACTTTAGGCACAAGAAAGAAAAATGTAAATTCAAATTACACTTCCAAGGCAGAGATCTTCATCTGGTTTTGCCATTTGTGACACTTTCAACTCCAAGAGGGCCTAAAGCATTTGTTGTTTGAATGCCTGAACTAGTCCTGAAGGATAAACAGAATTAAAAAACTATATGTCACAACTGTATGAAACAACCTTTCAAAACATTCCCTGGACCACAGATGTCAGAACTGGACACAGACAGTATTACTGTGTCATACAGACAGCAACATTATTGTCTTTAAGAAGCTGCAGATGTTCTGTGGTAGAGGAGAATGACACTGAATTGTTGCCTTTTATATCACTGCACAAGTGTAACAAATGGGAAATTCAATTTCATATCATTAAGCAGTATTCTTTTGGTTTCAGACTGCCCCCACGGAGTAGCATAGGCAATCTCTATGTGAGGCATTTCCAATAAGGCAAATACAATTTTATTTCCTGAGACTTGAGTATTTCTGCAGTATTAACAATGAATCCTCCTTACTCTCTGCAGCACTGATAAAAACCACCACTGCAGTAAACAAGACAAACAGCAGCCCTGTGCTTAGAAGGCAGATCACCTAGTGTTTCAGAACAGTCTCTGAGGTTTTTTCATAGGAAGCAACAGGCTCTTCAGTCACTGCAGTCTCCTAATGTGAAGCCTGAGAGCTGCCCACAGCAGTGCTGAACAAAAAAAAACCAAAAGGAGGAATAACTCAGGAATGCACAGGTTTGTTGGAACTGTACTTTCATGTTACTGTTTTTATGTGTGTGCCTTGGGACAACAACACTGAATCACACAAAGCACAAGTATATTCTCTGGATGAAGGTGTCCTGATAGAAAGAGCTTTGTGGCTCTTGCAGGAAAGGTCAAGTCCTCTTCTGCCTAGCCACTGTGGTGCTGGTCCTGTAAAACCAGAAGTTACTTCTCCCTTAAGTTTTTCTATTGCCTCTCAAGAGAAAATTTTCACCTGTATTGCTTACCACATCTTTGTTGGTTAACGCCTTGGGATCATCAATGTTGTTCCGCAGCAGGTTACAGGCAGAAAGCATCTTTTCACTTAGCTCGTACCTGAGGGAGACAGCAAAATACATGGCATGTTTCAATATTTATCTTAGCATTTCAGTACAGAAACATCTGTTTTTCTGAAAGTTGTCTGGAAATTAGAGTTTCCAGGCAAGCCATCTGCTCCCACCATGCAGAAGCCACTCTGTCAGCTCTTCTCACAGACACTCCCTTCAGAATGAATGGAGATGTGTGTGGGAAGAGCAATAGGGATGGAGAGTGGGAAATACATCACTTTTGTGCTCTAAGACTTGGAAACCCTTCTAGTGGGAATTCTCACCTATTGCTGTATGACTGCAGAGCACACATATGCTATGTGCTTTGATTACTTGACTGACAAGGAGAAATGCCAGTAGTTGTGATGGAAACAGAATTAAGCAGTGAGAAACAGCTCAAGAGGTGCCTCCCTGCCATCTCCCACTAACTGGAACTAGCCTTTCTTATCCCACCCACTCTGGAAATTTACTCTCTTCTCTAGCCCTCTTTAATTTTTACACTTCTACTCCCTTGTCATTACAAATTTCAAAACTCAGTGGTAGGCCAAATATAAGGTCAAGGCTTGTGCCACATGACATACCAGGATTTGGCCAACCATTTTTGCCTACAACATGCACAAAGGATAATGGCAATTTTTCCAGAAAATTCTCCCAAAAAGCAGAGAAGCTAACACACTCATGTGTGTAAGATGGGCATTTTAGCCCTCTTTGATTACAAGCCACCTGTTAGTGCCATCAGAACAGCAAAATTCCCCACCATTGCATGGACCATGGCCAAACACGACCATGTGCCCTCAGAGGGCATCGCCAGGGCAGTCAGCTTGCAAAGAACATGCTCCTTTTGAAGTACACATGGCTATCTAAGGTGTTCTGCTGCTCTTCTTCCCAATCACTACTGTAAATATAAATTAGAGAGCTCTTTTGAGAAACTGCCCATCTTTTTATGCCACCTGTAAAACCACAGGCTATCCTACAATACTGTATAAAGCAAGCTCAGGGCTCTTCAAAACATACAGCTGCAGGGCCTCCAAGTTCTTAATTATTAATTTCTGCATCTCTTTTATTTAACAGCTGACAGTTACACATAACTTGATGCTAAGCCACGTCTCCAGTGAAACATGACATTAATTTTGTTTTAGCTCTTTTACAGTTATTATTGTACCTACATAATTTTCCAAATTAGCACACTGGCAAACCCATTATCTGCAAGATATCCTTTCACTGTCTCAGTTTATACTTCCTTTTGCTAATGAAGAATCAGTAAAAACTCACCACCTTACTGTTTTCCATATGCTAAAAAAGCACAGCCTTGTCTGTCACATCCTACCTCTTACACAATGATTTGAAAGGTACCCTAAAGCATGACCTGTGGAACACGTGTGTGACGGCAGCCTTGAAAGTGTATTACAGTATACAGTCTCATATCATATGAAGCACATGATTTCAGGGTGGACAGTGTCCTCAGCGCTGTACCCCATCATCTTACTGTGCCATGGCTGAGATGCTGTTGAAGTGCAAATCAAGATGCACTCCCAGCAGGCTTCTGACCTGGTGTGCATGGCTGAAGATTAATTAATTTGCTTACTGACTGTTTTACAGACCAGGACATTAACAAGGCATTGCCTGCTCCCAAGTGAGTGCCAGTTGTGACCTGAGAACCTCTGCTGGAGAAGCCACCAGGGTCTTGCTGTAAATGAATCATTTAAAGTCAGCTGCTGGAAAGGATAACCTCTGACACTTTCTTCCTGCTCACACACAGTTATTTTGCCATGAAACTGCCTCTGGCTACCCACTTGAGGAGGAGGGAAGTGGGCAGCAGTTGGCCAGTTGGCAGTGCTGATGCTTTCTCCACAAGCACAGCCCACACAGCTTGCCACATGACAGAAGTGACCTCCTCAAAGGCACACTCTGGAGAAGGTGGGCAGCCTACCTCTCTCTGATTTCCACCTCCTCGGCCTCACACTCTGGGAGGGGATTGTCCTTCTCTGCCCCCACGGCACAGACCTCCGCAGGGTGGGGTGTGGGCTGCTTCTCTTCTGTGTGTGGGTCGCAGGGGTACTCATGGCTCTCGCACTCCTCCTCCGAATCTGAGGAGGAGCTCTCCTCGGAGCTGGAGTCATCGCTGGATGTGGTCTCATACCTGTGGGGACAACAGGCAGGGACAGAGGTGCTTGCTCAGTGCTGTCCAGCAGTGGTCAGTACCTGCTTGCACTGGCACAAGTGGAAAAATGTCCTGCAAAAGCTGTGTCCTCTCTCAGAGACCGCTTCTACTCACTGAACTCAGTGTTACTGGCAAATGACATTGTCAGTATTATGTACACAGTGTGTAATGAAAGAAGAACAACCTCTTTTAAATGTAAATCTTAATTTTTTGTCAGACCTTGCCTTATACCCAAAATGAAATTACTTTCTCCAGTGTAAATTGTATTGCCTTACTAGGCAGATATAAGCAGGAAAGGTAACAAACCTACGGTAACTTTCCCTCACTATATATAATGATACCTTCAGCTAATATGTAGGAAATTAGGTAAGTGGGATATTTAGCCTATATACCACACAAAGTATTTGTACTGAAGAAAAACTAATCTGAGGAAAGGGCTAGAAAAACTGTATATAAACAATCTGATGAAACCATTTTAGAGGTCTTTGCAACATTCTGCAACGACAAGTAACATTTTAAAATAAGACAATTTTCCATACTGTCTTCTGTATTTGTACAGGAAGGTCTCTGTATATATTTAACACAAAGCCAGAAAAATTAACTCCAGGACAATGGCATCTCTTACTGTATTGTTTAATAGTATAATGCTGTGCTTGTCAGCTACCAAACATATATACAAGTTTTCCTTACTAAAGTGTTCCCTGAGAAATGTCCCCATGGCTGTCAGAGGTTGTTTCACTTTCCTGTGGTAAATCTGGCAGTAATCTAATGTACAAGTATTTGAAATTGATGCCATATATGACCTGAAAGCACAAGAG